>NW_025727342.1:0-300000 GCF_021461385.2 Schistocerca piceifrons | reverse complement strand
TTACTGTATCCCTTGGACCTTCTTATTGACGATGAAACACAGAAATTGCATCGGAATTAAATAGAAAAGTCACAATGCCGACTTAAGTACAAGAAGACTGACTCTTCTTACTGACTATGTTTTGAACCCATCCTGTGACACTAGTTATAGATTCCGATGCTTCACTTCAGGTTTACTGTATCCCTCTAACATTCTTCTTGATGGTGAAACACAGAAATTGAATCGGAATTAAATAGAAAAGCGACAATGCCGACTAAAGTACAAGAAGACTGACTCTTCTTACTGTCTATGATTTGAACCATTCCTGTGACACTTGTTGTGGATTCCGATGCTTCACTTCAGGTTTACTGTATCCCTCTGACCTTCGTATTGACGATGAAACACAGAAATTGCATCGGAATTAAATACAAAAGGCACAATGCCAACTTAAGAACAAGGAGGCTGACTCTTCTTACTGACTATGTTTTGAACCATTCCTGTGACACTGGTTATAGATTCCGATGCTTCACTTCAGGTTTACTGTAACACCTGGACCTTCTTATTGACGATGAAACACCGAAATTGCACCGGAATTAAATACAAAAGGCACAATGCCGACTTAAGTACAAGAAGACTGACTCTTCTTGCTGTGTATGTTTTGAACCAATCCTGTGACACTAGTTACTGATTCCGATGCTTCACTTCAGGTTTACTGTATCCCACTGACCTTCTTATTGACGATGAAACACAGAAATTGAATTGGAATTAAATAGAAATGGCACAATGTCGACTTAGTACAGGAAGACTGACTCTTCTTACTGATTATAGTTTGAACCATTCCTGTGACACGAGTTATAGAATCCGATGCTTTAGTTCAGGTTTACTGTATAGCTTGGACCTTCTTATTGACGATGAAACACCGAAATTGCACCGGAATTAAATACAAAAGGCACAATGCCGACTTAAGTACAAGAAGACTGACTCTTCTTGCTGTGTATGTTTTGAACCATTCCAGTGACACTAGTTTCTGATTCCGATGCTTCACTTCAGGTTTACTGTATCCCACTGACCTTCTTATTGACGATGAAACACAGAAATTGAATTGGAATTAAATAGAAATGGCACAATGTCGACTTAGTACAGGAAGACTGACTCTTCTTACTGATTATAGTTTGAACCATTCCTGTGACACGAGTTATAGAATCCGATGCTTTAGTTCAGGTTTACTGTATAGCTTGGACCTTCTTATTGACGATGAAACACAGAAATTGCATCGGAATTAAATACAAAAGGCACACCGCCAACTTAAGGACAAGAAGACTGACTCTTCTTACTGACTATGTTTTGAACCATTCCTGTGACACTGGTTATAGATTCCGATGCTTCACTTCAGGTTTACCGTCTCCCTTGGACCTTCTTATTGACGATGAAACACAGAAATTGCATCGGAATTAAATACAAATGGCAAAATGCCGACTTAAGTACACGAAGACTGACTCTTCTTACTGTCTTTGTTTTGAACCATTCCTGTGACACTAGTTATAGATTCCGATGCTACACTCCAGGTTTATTGTATCCTTTGGACCTTGTTATTGACGATGAAACACAGAAATCGCATCGGAATTAAATACAAAAGGCACAATGCCGACTTAAGTACAAGATGACTGACTCTTCCTACTGTCCATGTTTTGAACCACTCCTGTGACACTAGTTATAGATTCCGATGCTTCACTTCAGGTTTACTGTATCCCTCTGACCTTATTGCCGGTGAAACACAGAAATTGCATCGGAATTAAATACAAAATGCACAATGCTGACTTAAGTACAAGAAGACTGACTCTTCTTACTGTCTATGATTTGAACCATTCCTGTGACACTAGTTATAGATTCCGATGCTTCACTTCAGGTTTACTGTATCCCTCTGACCTTCTCATTGACGATGAAACACAGAATTTGTATCGGAATTAAATAGAAAAGGCACAATGCCGACTTAAGTACAAGAAGACTTACTCTTCTTAATGCCTATGTTTTGAACCATTCCATTGACACTAGTTATAGATTCCGATGCTTCACCCCAGGTTTACTGTATCCCTTGGACCTCCTTATTGACGATGAAACACAGAAATTGCATCGGAATTAAATAGAAAAGGCACAATGCGGACTTAAGTACAAGAAGACTGACTCTTCTTACTGACTATGTTTGGAACCATTCCTGTGACTTATAAAGGCACATTTGCATGCCGAGCGTGGGTTTCCTCGGAAACGCGAGATATTAATTTAATAAATAATCAGTGACAAGTAAATAAAGCCTATGGCACACAACTGCAGCGCTGTGTCGCTGATAAAACAAAAGCACAATTACGTTACTCGTATGTTCGATTAAGAAAAGAGAGGTCCTGGTTGAAGTGGTGCGAGAAGCACGTATTTTAGTTTATTGTCTGGCACACCGCCATATTTCATGTTATAGAAAATTACTGCGAGTTGCAACCATACTAGGCACTTGATTCTGAAAAGAATTTATATTTATAAAAGTAAGTAGGATTATGAACTGTAGGCTTATTCATTGAATATATCTGATTTAACTAACTGTGTAATTTTTTTGTTTAGTAGACAATCACCTCTGTACGACGTTTTGGCATGGCTGGCAAATTATTGAAATATTGAGATTTAGATTATGAGTCCGCACCTACCGCAGCAGTCTTTGGTAACGATTTAAGTACGAAGTCCGATTATTTCAGTTTTATTTCACGGTCAACTACGAATAACATTACATTTACGAAAAAGCCATTGTCAAGCGTCTGATACCGAATAATTAAACGTCACGCAAATATTAAGTACAACCAATCACTATCATACAATAATACATAATTAATATTTTATTTTATTTTATTTTATTTATTTTATATTGGCGACTGCGTGTCGGACTTGTTATTTTGTCATTTGTTACATTCTTCTCTTTGTTTCATGTGAAAAATCAACTTTCTGGACCTGGACGTGAATGTATGAGAAATAACAAAGATCTGAAGATATTTTCCAATTCTAAAATTTGGCGGGAAGACGCAATGAAGCTTCCAGCCAAATAAGGTAAGACGCAGCATCTTTGCATTGGCAGGCTTGACCAGACGCATAATTCAGTGTATTAGCTCTTCAGTAGATTCTGTAGTATTTCTTTCGCGCGTAGCAGTTTTCAGTGATAAATTTCATTCTCAGTACTTTTCCTTAAACAATAACTTCTGCAACAATACCAATACACGAGTGTACAATATGGCCGACTTCTGTACGATACGTTGTAACATGGACAGCAGCCATTAACAATAATCCCATATTCAGTTTACATTTTTAAATTAACAAACAGCCATTGTTGCTACGAGCGAGTCATGCTCAACTGCATTTTATTTTAAAACCAGTGTCAAACATTAATTTCTTGAAATATATATCACGTGTGGCATGGTAATAACTAGAAAACAATACGCAAAAATGGAACAGCAAAGACATACTATTCAGACGCAATCCGACTCGGACGAGAGACAAGTGTTAGAAAATGACTTTACGACAGCAACCGGTAGTGACGATTCATCAAATATTGACGCAAATGTTAACGGAAGTTTTGACAATAGGCCGTCCACCACAAAAATTTCAAAGTCTCAGTCAGAGCCCATATTAATACATGACGTCACGTCTAATGACGCGACGGGGGCAGAGACCTTGCAAACAGTAAACATTGCCAACATGTTACAAGTGCTAATGAAACAGAACGCGGAAAACATGGCAACCTTAAAGACACAAAATGACGAAATTAAATCTGACCTCATAGCAATCAAGGCATGTAATGACACTTTGTGTAAACGTGTGGAACTTATAGACGCCACACTGACCAAACAGATGACTGAACTCAGTACGAAATTTTCCAAGCTTAATACGAGACTACAAATGACGTAGCACTTTTACAGACACAATTAAAAAACCTTAATGTCACGTGTGAAGCTCTTACTGAACAAATTCAAACATATCCTTCAGTACACGACAACCTTGAAAAACGAATTACTGACGTGCAGAATAAATTTGACGATGTTGAACAACACCTGACTGACATCTTACAATCTGATGCCACAGCTCATTTTCAAAATATTAATAAAGAATTTCATGATTGGGTAGAGAACAAAGACAAACATTTTGATAGGTGCATACGTGAAAATTTACCAACAATTGTGCACGACTCCGTAGCGGAATACATCACTAATAACAAACAGCTGATTAGTGATGCAGTACAATCCGTCACTGCACCCATGAGACAATTCACCGATCAACCACAGTCTGAATGTAACGAAAATATCAGTCAAAATGTACAGTTCAGAAACCAATATACATACGAGTGTGACGCACACATACCGCACACAACATACACACAAGAACAAAACACACCACGACAACAACACATACCACAACGTGCAAACACAAACACAAGCTATTATCATGGTAAACTACAGCAACATTATCGTAATTACTCGCCAGCTGAGCATTGCAGTAATTACAGTGGAACAAATCCATATCATAATGAAAAGGAAGAAGAAAGCTTAATAAAACACAGGCAATTTCAGGCTTTTATCCCAGAAAAACGAACCATTCATCCGGTGATTTTTCTTAAATCTTTTAGTAACGCATTTCCACGCACTTGGAGTGACCGGAAAAAGATTTCATATATTGTCGGTTACATCCAAGGCGATGCAGCTGTCTGGGCATACAGTCAAGCTGACGTATGTACCACGTACAGTGAGTTTGAGCGTGCTTTTCTGAACAAATTCTGGTCGCAATCCGTCCAGGAGCGACTCAGAAGACAAATTTTAGAACCTGAAACTTTTAACAGTAAAAATGGTAACTTACGCAGATATTTTGAAAAATACTTGAACATGGGACATTTTTTAGACGAACCAGTCGCAACGCGTGATATACTCCGAGCGTTGAAGGCCAAATTGCCTTTCAACATTAAGGAAAAACTTCTACATATCCCGGATGACGATTCAGATTATTTTTTAACAGCTTTAGATTCGGTTGACATGTTACTTGAAGATCAGCGCTTCGCGCGGCAAAACAGCAGCCACAATGTTTACACTAGTGGTATGCAAAACATGCAGGCTTGCCAACACAATTCTGGCGCGCCCACAGTTGGATACGCGGTACAGCAAAAACAGCAAACTCACATGCCGTCTCAATACGGAAATCAAAATCAACACGCGTATTCCAATACAAACAACAATTACAACAGTAATAACACTTCATGCGGCAATCCATACAAAAGGCACCGCGGTAATAACAACAACGGTAACAACGGATACAAATGTAACAACAAAAACACAAACAGAAATAGAAATAATAATAACTACGAGCCAAGACAGCATCAAGGCTGGACTCGTAGCGATCAATACTATCATTCAAACATTGCTTTACCACAGCAGCCACCAGGACAAAATTGGAGCATACCTTACGACCGACAGGTAAGTTATAATGCGCAACAGCAACAACAACCGCAAAAGTTTGGAGATCATAATAGGCAATATCCGAATGTGAATATAATAGAAATGACACCTGATGCACAACCCCAATCTGTGTCAGTACCTAGTACAAATGATAATCCAACAAACTAGAAACAGTCACTACTTTGCCCCCCCAGGTCGTGACTGAAGAATTCTTGGGGGGCGACTTCAATGTTAATCAGTTATTTGACACCACAATTGAACAACAAAATATTGATGTGCCTAATAATTCTAAACTAAAGCTATCTGTTTTATTTATAAGATACAACCACAATGACAATATATCAGATGAACTTTTACAAGACAGTACACAATGTCGTTTAAACACAAATGAAATTGTTTTAGCATCTACTACTGGTGTAGTAGGTGGGATTCCAACTACTATTATCTTAGATACAGGTGCAGCTGTGAGCGTTTTGTCTTTTAATTTCTATAAAAAGATGTGTGAATTGGAGCCTGTGCCTGAGTTTCCTGCCCAAAACTGTAAAATAACTACCGCTCTAGGTAATAAGTCATGTAGGGTTACAAAGCAAGTTTTTGTAAACGTTAAAATAGGTAATGGAACCGTACAATGGCCATTCCTGGTTGTACAAAACCTTGTGACAAATTGCATATTAGGAATAGATATTATGAGCGAGAAGGACTGCATTATAGACTTCTCCAAAGGTAAATGTATTTTAAATGATAAAGGCAGTGTAATTATTATTGATTTGGACAGGAGAACTCTAAAGCATGACAAACACTGTACAGGGTACAAGGTTCAGTTAGTACTTGACAAAGACATTCAAGACATGCAAACACACTCATCTGACACAGAGCTAATGGACTTGAAAACATTGCTTGATCATAAGATAAGTGAAGCTACAGCTCTCAGTGTACATGAACGTATAAAACTACAGGAAGTGTTATCCAAATATTTACAAGTTTTTACCAAACGATTAGGTGTTATCAACACGTATGTGTACAAGATTGAAGTTAACCCTCACAAGATCTTCTACCATAAGACATATAACGTACCGTTATCTCAACGACCTGCTGTGTGGCAAGAATTAAAACAAATGTTAGACTGGAAGGTCATTGAACCATCCACCTCGCCTTATTGTAGTCCTCTACTTGTTGTCAAAAAATCAAATGGAAGCATTAGGTTAGTGTTAGACGCACGAGCTATTAATGAAATAATTTTACCGGTTCACACAAAACCTGAAAATTTAGAAGAGCAATTACAGAAATTTCTAGATGCAAAATATTTTTCCACAATAGATCTCGCTAATTCGTTTTGGCAGGTGGGTATCACTCCTGATTCTCGGAAATATACTGCATTTATGTTCGGGGGGCGAACCTATCAGTTTTGTGTTCTACCCTTCGGACTGAATGTCAGCTCTGGGGTATTCATTACAGCCCTGGATACCGTGCTTGGCGACGATTTAGTTGAGACAGTCACACACTATGTAGATGATATACTGATAGCTACACAATCTTGGAATGAACACGTTGACACTCTTCAAAGAATTTTAAAAAAATTTGCACAAGCTGGTGTCACAGCCAACCTAAGAAAATCAAAATTTGGTTGCAGTGAGATAAAGTATTTAGGACATATCATTAATTCACAGGGCATACGTCCGGATCCCAGTAAATTAGATGCTATCAGAAATTTTCCTAGCCCTCGAACTAAAAAGCAGTTAAAATCATTCCTTGGGCTATGTTCATTTTTCAGATGTTTTTTGCCACAACCACTTTTGAACAGTAAACATCTGCTAAATCTACTCAGAAAGAATCAAGTTTGGATCTGGTCGGAACAGTGCCAGAATGACTTTAATACAATTAAACATGCTTTAGTGAATGCTAACATATTGAGCCATCCAGATTTCAATTTAGATTTTTGTATGACTTGTGACGCTTCACGTACTGGCTTGAGCTGTTGCTTATTTCAAGTTGTAAAGGATAAAGAGCAGGAACAGGTAAGAATTATTGGGTTTGCGAGTCGCACTCTAACTGAATTTGAGCGTACATACTCCACTACTGAGTTAGAAACACTTTCCATAGTATGGGCATTCAAGAAATTCAATTATTATTTATTTGGAAAACATACAGTAATTTACACCGATCACCAGGCCCTGACATTTTTGTTAACTTGTAAACTTGTACATCCTAGACTATCACGATGGGCAGTTACACTTCAGAACTACTGTTTTGAAATTAAGTACATAAGAGGTAAGGACAACACCATTGCAGACACTTTGTCTAGACTTCCACAAGGTATGAATGATACCAACAGTGACTTAGAAAATATAAATGACTACAGGATTCTCTTAATGCAAGACAAGCAGTATCACCAATATTATATTGATATGTGCAGAAACATGGCTGAATTACAAAAATCTGATCCTCACTGGTATAAAATAATAACATTACTGGTAGAAAAACACAATCATCCTTTGACTAAGTATTACAAGTTACACAATGATGTGCCATTTTACCGCCGACATCCAAATGCTACTAACTGGTGTGTATGCATTCCCAAAGAGTCTGAACGTAATTTAATTTGGCACACACACTTAGTTTGGGGTCATTATGGGACAAAAAAGTGTTTAGCGAAGCTCAGTACATACTGTTATTTTAGCAATATGAGAAGAAAAATTTACAGGGAACTGAAAACATGTGTCATATGTCAAAAATCAAAACCTCAGAATTTATCCACAAAAACAGATTTACATTCTATTTTACCTAGTAAACCCCTGGAAATTCTGTGTACTAACATCAGTGGACCGCATCCAGCAAGCTCTGGAGGCGTCAAATATATCTTAGCTTTTTACGATATATTTTCTAAACATGTAAAACTTTATGCTTTAAAATCCGCCTCTGCAAATGCTATAATACGAAGATTCTCAAGTGATTACCTGACGCACGTGGGAAAACCTAAAGCAATTCTGTCAGATAATGCAGCATACTACTCTGGGTACAAATGGAGAAATTTCTTGAAGGACAATAACATTAAAAGTATATTTATTTCAAAGTTTAGTCCACAATGTAACGCGACTGAGAGACTTTTCCGAGAACTAAACCGATTCATGAGGACCTATATTTCATCAAAACATACTAATTGGGTGTCCTACCTAAGTCTTTTCGAAGACGTACACAATAACTTAAATATTTACGATACGAATTACACACCTAACGAGATCATGTTCAATTGCAAACAGAACGATCAGTGGATAGAACCATTACCTAAGTTGTCAGACAAGGAAATCACACCTGAACAGAAAATAAAAGAAGTATTGACTACATTGACACATCACGCACAGATACGAAACAAACATCACACAAACATAATAAAAAGAAAACAAAAATTCAAGGTAGGAATGCTTGTACTACTTCGTACTCATCATAAATCTGTAGCACTCAAACGACGCAACGCTAAGTGGCGTCTGCTATATGAAGGACCTTATATAATTGTTAACATACCGCATCCTGGTGCGTATCTGTTACAACATCCTAGAAGTAACAAAATTATTGGGCTATACGCACAACGAGATCTTAGAGCATTTCATGCCAAATAATGTCAAAGTCATACCCATGAAAACATTGCTAAGCAACTCGCAAAACTCTGTTTGCTACAACACAGATAATAAGCAGTATAGAAATTTTCATTTCAGCGGTTCCAGTGACGCAGTTGAAGACAGAAGAACTTTTCTTTCAACGCCGCGGCACCACCGAGAAGACTGAATATTAAAGTAAAATTTATGATTACGTAGCAGTGAATGATATATAAATTTTTCACGGAACATTTGTGACTGTAGGTACCACTGACTTGGTGTGACACCTGACGAACCGACAGACGTCATCTATGAAGCGATCTTTTACTTCGAGAAATAGATTAGAAGCACATCTCTCAGCAAGAAAAGCATCTACCAGTAGCCAAGGCCACACAGACACTATACACACACGCACAAAACGCGAGGAATCTAACAGCTTTCCGTCTCTTATTATTTTGAATATTTATTGAGTAGTGAAAACGCCTGGTCTTGCCTACTGATGTAATGAATGTTGTGTCTAACCTATCTTAATTTCAGATGACATCACAAAAAACATCGATAAAATCCCAGCAAAACCGTTAAAGAGGACGTAAATATCTGCAATCCATGTAATCAAATGTGACACAATGTAATAATTTATAGCTATGTAATAATGATGAAAACATGTTTATGTGTAAGTGTATTATGTTTATGCTAAGAAAATATGTGACGTGTATATGTATGATTACTTATGTTTTTTTTTTAACTGATGTATAATGTAACTGTTACTGTGTGAAAATTTGAACGATAACGAGTGCCAAAATGTGAAAAACTTTTTAAAAAAAAAAAAATGCGTAGTGAACCACTGTTCACGGACATTAACGTACATTACTAAGTCTGCAACTACGCAGAAACCTATGTGAAAGAAACTGTTAATGTCATTCATGATGCATCGTACCTTTGTAAACGCGACGAACGATTTCTTCGATGAGTAACTACGAACATTTAGGTGAGCTATATTTAAAAAAAAAAAAAAAAAAAAAAAAAAAAAAAAAAAAAAAAAAAAAAAAACTGAATATGTGAAGTGCATAATTCGTGCATCGTCTAGTGACATTACTACAGTACCCAACTTCAAGATGTTAACTGGATTAAATGGACACAAAGTGCCTGTCCAGAAAACAACACGACGGGTGGAAGAATTCTGGTTGGAACTTCAGGGAATGAAATGTTCTCGAAATGTGACGGACACTCTTACCTGGACTGTCCAAGGATCGACGCCAGCTATGTGCCGTCCGAGGTTCTGCAACCAAGCTTCCACGGAATATCGAAAACGAACTGCATATGGACTAATTACTCGACGGGTCACGTCTGATCTGTAATAAACAATGCTTTTTGTCACAACGAACTGCATCACAACGACTATAATGGAAATAGGAAATGGACATGCTTATGTATCAATCACGTTGTTATACAGCGATGTTACTGTGATCAAAAAACTTTACCACGACGACACTAACCTGTGAAACAGTACTGTGCAGTAGATGAATATGAACTGTAATAACGACACGATGTGTATAGGTCAATGCACCTGAAACAACAGAACATTTTTCGTTGAAGCATTTCATTGCAATGCTATGTAACTAAGAACATTCAACAATCTAAAGTTGTATTATAACAAATATTGTAATTTTAAAACTAAGTTACCTGTCATAGAATGTAGTCTTCATATGTAATCTTGGTGGAATATTTTCTTTGTGCAACGACTAAGAAATGCGCGCGCACACGAACAATATGAACTGCAATACTGTGCCGCGTGATCTAAATTTACGAAATAACGGCAGTGCCGTAGTTACACAGATGCTTCTGCGCATGCGCGCACTCTGTTTTGCCAACATAAGAACTTTTTCGGCGCACGCGCGTAATTCAAATTTTGTATATAATATACAGTATAATGTAAGTCATGTAAATAGTTGTAGATAACTTAGATTTTCTTGTGCCTTTAGGTGAATTGCTCGCCTGCAGGTGTGTCCTATCGCCTCGCAATTCAGGGGGCAATATAAAGGCACATTTGCATGCCGAGCGTGGGTTTCCTCGGAAACGCGAGATATTAATTAAATAAATAATCAGTGACAAATAAATAAAGCCTATGGCACACAACTGCAGCGCTGTGTCGCTGATAAAACAAAAGCACAATTACGTTACTCGTATGTTCGATTAAGAAAAGAGAGGTCCTGGTTGAAGTGGTGCGAGAAGCACCTATTTTAGTTTATTGTCTGGCACACCGCCATATTTCATGTTATAGAAAATTACTGCGAGTTGCAACCATACTAGGCACTCGATTCTGAAAAGAATTTATATTTATAAAAGTAAGTACGATTATGAACTGTAGGCTTATTCATTGAATATATCTGATTTAACAAACTGTGTAATTTTTTTGTTTAGTAGACAATCACCTCTGTACGACGTTTTGGCATGGCTGGCAAATTATTGAAATATTGAGATTTAGATTATGAGTCCGCACCTACCGCAGCAGTCTTTGGTAACGATTTAAGTACGAAGTCCGATTATTTCAGTTTTATTTCACGGTCAACTACGAATAACATTACATTTACGAAAAAGCCATTGTCAAGCGTCTGATACCGAATAATTAAACGTCACGCAAATATTAAGTACAACCATTCACTATCATACAATAATACATAATTAATATTTTATTTTATTTTATTTTATTTATTTTATAGACTCTAGTTATAGATTCCGATGCTTCACTTCAGGTTTACTGTATCCCTTGGACCTTCTAATTGACGATGAAACACAGAAATTGCATCAGAATTAAATAGAAAAGGCACAATGTAGACTTAAGTTCAGGAAGACTGACTCTTCTTACTGATTATGTTTTGAACCATTCCTGTGACACTAGTTATAGATTCCGATGCTTCACTTCAGGTGAACCGTATCCCTTGGACGTTCTTATTGACGATGAAACACAGAAATTGCATCGGAATTACATACAAAAGGCAAAATGCTGACTTAACTACACGACGACTGACTCTTCTTACTGTCTATGTTTTGAACCATTCCTGTGACACTAGTTATAGAATCCGATGCTTCACTTCAGGTTTAATGTATCCCTCTGACCTTCTTATTGACGATGAAACTAAGTAATTGCATGGGAATTAAATACAAAAGCCACAGTGCCGACTTAAGTACAAGAAGACTGACTCTTCTTACTGTCTATGATTTGAACCATTCCTGTGACACTAGTTATAGATTCCAATGCTTCACTTCAGGTTTACTGTTTCTTTTGCACCTACTTATTGACAACGAATCACAGTAATTGCATCGGTAATACAAACGGCACAATGCCGACTTAAGTACAAGAATACTGACTCTTCTCACTGTCTATGCTTTGAACCATTCCTGTGACACTAGTTATAGATTCCGAAGCATCATCTCAGGTTTACTGTAACACTTGGACCTTCTTATTGACGATGAAACACAGAAATTGCACCGGAATTAAATACAAAAAGCACAATGCCGACTTAAGTACAAGATGACTGACTCTTCCTACTGTCCATGATTTGAACCATTCCTGTGACACTAGTTATAGATTCCGATGCTTCACTTCAGGTTTACTGTATCCCTCGGACCTTCTAATTGACGATGAAACACAGAAATTGAATCGGAATTAAATAGAAAAGGCACAATGTAGACTTAAGTTCAGGAAGACTGACTCTTCTTACTGATTATAGTTTGAACCATTCCTGTGACACTAGTTATGGATTCCGTTGCTTTACTTAAGGTTTACTGTATACCTTGAACCTTCTTATTGACGATGAAACACAGAAATTGCATCGAAATTAAATACAAAAGCACAATGCCGACTTAAGTACAAGAAGACTTACTCTTCCTACTGTCTATATTTTGAACCATTCCTGTGACACTAGTTGTGGATTCCGATGCATCACTTCAGGTTTACTGTATCCCTCTGACCTTCTTATTGACGATGAAACACAGAAATTGCATCGGAATTAAATAGAAAAGGCACAATGCCGACTTAAGTACAAGAAGACTGACTCTTCTTACTGATTATGCTTTGAACCATTCCTGTGACACTAGTTATAGATTCCGAAGCTTCACTTCAGGTGAACCGTATCCATTGGACGTTCTTATTGACGATGAAACACAGAAATTGCATCGGAATTAAATAGAAAAGGCAAAATGCTGACTTAAGTACACGAAGACTGACTCTTCTTACTGTTTTTTTTTGAACCATTCCTGTGACACTAGTTATAGAATCCGATCCTTCACTTCAGGTTTACTGTATCCCTCTGACCTTCTTATTGACGATGAAACACAGTAATTGCATGGGAATTAAATACAAAAGCCACAGTACCGACTTAAGTACAAGAAGACTGACTCTTCTCACTGTCTATGATTTGAACCATTCCTGTGCCACTAGTTATAGATTCCGATGCTTTAGTTCAGGTTTACTGTATAGCTTGGACCTTCTTATTGACGATGAAACACAGAAATTGCATCGGAATTAAATACAAAAGGCACACTGCCAACTTAAGGACAAGAAGACTGACTCTTCTTACTGACTATGTTTTGAACCATTCCTGTGACACTGGTTATAGATTCCGATGCTTCACTTCAGGTTTACCGTCTCCCTTGGACCTTCTTATTGACGATGAAACACAGAAATTGCATCGGAATTAAATACAAAAGGCAAAATGCCGACTTAAGTACACGAAGACTGACTCCTCTTACTGTCTTTGTTTTGAACCATTCCTGTGATACTAGTTATAGATTCCGATGCTACACTCCAGGTTTATTGTATCCTTTGGACCTTCTTATTGACGATGAAACACAGAGATCGCATCGGAATTAAATACAAAAAGCACAATGCCGACTTAAGTACAAGATGACTGACTCTTCCTACTGTCCATGTTTTGAACCATTCCTGTGACACTAGCTATAGATTCCGATGCATCACTTCAGGTTTACTGTATCCCTCTGACATTATTGCCGATGAAACACAGAAATTGCATCGGAATTAAATACAAAATGCACAATGCTGACTTAAGTACAAGAAGACTGACTCTTCTTACTGTCTATGATTTGAACCATTCCTGTGACACTAGTTATAGATTCCGATGCTTCACTTCAGGTTTACTGTATCCCTCTGACCTTCTCATTGACGATGAAACACAGAATTTGTATCGGAATTAAATAGAAAAGGCGCAATGCCGACTTAAGTACAAGAAGACTTACTCTTCATAATGCCTATGTTTTGAACCATTCCATTGACACTAGTTATAGATTCCGATGCTTCACCCCAGGTTTACTGTATCCCTTGGTCTTTCTAATTGACGATGAAACACAGAAATTGCAACGGAATTAAATAGAAAAGGCACAATGCCGACTTAAGTACAAGAAGACTGACTCTTCTTACAGACTATGTTTTGAACCATTCCTGTGACACTAGTTATAGATTCCAATGCTTCACTCCAAGTTTACTGTATCCCTTGGACCTTGTTATTGACGATGAAACACAGAAATTGCATCGGAATTAAATAGAAAAGGCACAATGCCGACTTAAGTACAAGAAGACTGACTCTTCTTACTGATTATGTTGTGAACCATTCGTGTGACACTAGTTATAGATTCCGATGCTTCACTTCAGGTGAACTGTATCCCTTGGACGTTCTTATTGACGATGAAACACAGAAATTGCATCGGAAATAAATACAAAAGGCAAAATGCTGACTTAAGGACACGAAGACTGACTCTTCTTACTGTCTATGCTTTGAACCATTCCTGTGACACTAGTTATAGAATCCGATCCTTCACTTCGGGTTTACTGTTTCCCTTGGACCTTCTTATTGACGACGAATCACAGTAATTGCATCGGGATTAAATACAAAAGGCACAATGCCGACTTAAGTACAAGAATACTGACTCTTCTTACAGTCTAAAATTTGAAACATTCCAGTGACACTAGTTATAGATTTCGATGCTTCACTTCAGGTTTACTGTATCCCTTGGACCTTCTTATTGATAATGAAACACAGAAATTGCATCGGAACTAAATACAAAAGGCACAATGCCGACTTAAGTACAAGAACACTGACTCTTCCTACTGCCTATATTTTGAACCATTCCTGTTACACTAATTGTGGATTCCGATGATTCACTTCAGGTTTACTGTATCCCTCTGACGTTTTTATTGACGATGAAACACAGAAATTGCATCGGAATTAAATACAAAAGGCACAATGCAAACTGAAGGACAAGAAGACTGACTCTTCTTATTGACTATGCTTTGAACCATTCCTGTGACACTAGTTATAGATTCCAATGCTTCACTCCAGGTTTACTGTATCCCTTGGACCTTGTTATTGACGATGAAACACAGAAATTGCATCGGAATTAAATAGAAAAGGCACAATGCTGACTTCAGTACACGAAGACTGACTCTCCTTACTGATTATGTTTTGAACCATTCCTGTGACACTAATTATAGATTCCGATGCTTCACTTCAAGTTTATTGTATCCCTCTGACCTTCTTATTGACGATGAAACACAGAAATTGCATCGGAATTAAACAGAAAAGGCAATATGTCGACTTAAGTACAAGAAGACTGACGCTTGTTACTGTCTATGTTGTGAACCATTCCTGTGACACTAGTTATGGATTCCGATGCTTCACTCCAGGTTTACTGTATCCCTTGGCCCTTCTTATTGACGATGAAACACAGAAATTGCATCGGAATTAAATACAAAAGGCACAATGCCGACTTAAGTACAAGAAGACTGACTCTTCCAACTGTCTATGCATTGAACCATTCCTGTGACACTAGTTTTGGATTATGATGCTTCACTTCAGGTTAACTGTATACCTCTGACCTTCTTATTGACGATGAAACTCAATAATTGCATGGGACTTAAATACAAAAGGCACAATGCCGACTTAAGTACAAGAAGATTGACTCTTCCTACTGTCTATGTTTTGAACCATTCCTGTGACACTAGTTATAGATTCCGATGCTTCACTTCAGGTTTACTGTATCCCTCTGACCTTATTGCCGATGAAACACAGAAATTGCATCGGAATTAAATAGAAATGGCACAATGCCGGCTTAAGGAGTAGAAGACTGACTCTTCTTACTCACTTCGCTTTGAACCATTCCTGTGACACTAATTATAGATTCCGATGCTTAACTTCAGGTTTATTGTTTTCCTCTGAACTTCTTATTGACGATGATACTTAGAAATTGCAGCGGAATTAAATACAAAATGCACAATGCCAAATTAAGTACAAGAAGACTGACTCTTCTTACTGTCTATGTTTAGAACCGTTCTTGTGACACTAGTTATAGATTCCGATGCTTTACTCCAGGTGTACTGCATTTCCTGGATCTTCTTATTGACGATGAAACACAGAAATTGCATCGGAATTAAATACAAAAGGCAAAATGCCAAATTAAGTACAAGAAGACTGACTCTTCCAACTGTCTATGTTTTGAACAACTCTTGTGACACTAGTTATAGATTCCGATGCTTCACTTCAGGTTTACTGTATCCCTCTCACCATCTTATAGACGATGAAAAACAGAAATTGCATCGGAATTAAATACAAAAAGCATAAAGCCGATTTAAGTACAAGAAGACTGATTCTTTTTACTGTCAATGTTTTAACCATTCCTGTGACACTAGTTATAGATTCCGATGCTTCACTTCAGGTTTACTGTATCCCTCTGACCTAATTGCCGATGAAACACAAAAATTGCATCGGAATTAAATACAAAAGGCACAATGCCGACTTAAGGACAAGAAGACAGACTCTTCTTACTGCCTATGTTTTGAACCATTCCATTGACACTAGTTATAGGTTCCGATGCTTTACTCCAGGTTTACTGTATCCTTTGGACCTTCATATTGACGATGAAACACAAAAATTGCATCGGAATTAAATAGAAAAGGCACAATGTCGGCTTAGGTACAAGAAGACTAACTCTTCTTACTGACTATGTTTTAAACCATTCCTGTGACACTAGTTATATATTCCGATGCTTCACTTCAGGTTTACTGTATCCCTTGGACCCTCTTATTGACGATGAAACACAGAAATTACATCGGAATTAAATAGAAAGGGCACAATGCTGACTTAAGTAGACGAAGACTGACTCTCCTTACTGATTATGTTTTGAACCATTCCTGTGACACTAGTTATAGATTCCGATGCTTCACTTCAGGTTTACTGTATCCCTCCGACCTTCTTATTGAAGATGAAATTCAAAAATTGCATGGGAATTAGATACAAAAGGCACAATGCCGACTTAAGTACAAGAAGACTGACTCTTCCTACTGTCTATGTTTTGAACTATTCCTGTGACACTAGTTATAGATTCCGATGCTTCACTCCAGGTGTACTGTATCCCCTGGACCTTCTTATTGACGATGAAATACAGAAATTGCATCGGAATTATATTCAAAAAGCACAATGCCGACCTAAGTACAAGAAGACTGACACCTCTTACTGACTATGTTTTGAACCATCCTGTGACTCTAGTTATAGATTCTGATGCTTTACTTCAGGTTTGCTGTATTCCTTAGACCTTCTTATTGCCGATGAAACACAGAAATTGCATCGGAATTAAATAGAAATGGCACAATGCCGGCTTAAGGAGTAGAAGACTGACTCTTCTTACTCACTTCGCTTTGAACCATTCCTGTGACACTAATTATAGATTCCGATGCTTAACTTCAGGTTTATTGTTTTCCTCTGACCTTCTTATTGACGATGATACTTAGAAATTGCAGCGGAATTAAATACAAAATGCACAATGCCGAATTAAGTACAAGAAGACTGACTCTTCTTACTGTCTATGTTTAGAACCGTTCTTGTGACACTAGTTATAGATTCCGATGCTTTACTCCAGGTGTACTGCATCCCCTGGATCTTCTTATTGACGATGAAACACAGAAATTGCATCGGAATTAAATACAAAAGGCAAAATGCCAAATTAAGTACAAGAAGACTGACTCTTCCAACTGTCTATGTTTTGAACAATTCTTGTGACACTAGTTATAGATTCCGATGCTTCACTTCAGGTTTACTGTATCCCTCTCACCATCTTATAGACGATGAAAAACAGAAATTGCATCGGAATTAAATACAAAAAGCATAAAGCCGATTTAAGTACAAGAAGACTGATTTTTTTACTGTCAATGTCTTAACCATTCCTGTGACACTAGTTATAGATTCCGATGCTTCACTTCAGGTTTACTGTATCCCTCTGACCTAATTGCCGATGAAACACAAAAATTGCATCGGAATTAAATACAAAAGGCACAATGCCGACTTAAGGACAAGAAGACAGACTCTTCTTACTGCCTATGTTTTGAACCATTCCATTTACACTAGTTATAGGTTCCGATGCTTTACTCCAGGTTTACTGTATCCTTTGGACCTTCATATTGACGATGAAACACAAAAATTGCATCGGAATTAAATAGAAAAGGCACAATGTCGGCTTAGGTACAAGAAGACTAACTCTTCTTACTGACTATGTTTTAAACCATTCCTGTGACACTAGTTATATATTCCGATGCTTCACTTCAGGTTTACTGTATCCCTTGGACCCTCTTATTGACGATGAAACACAGAAATTACATCGGAATTAAATAGAAAGGGCACAATGCTGACTTAAGTAGACGAAGACTGACTCTCCTTACTGATTATGATTTGAACCATTCCTGTGACACTAGTTATAGATTCCGATGCTTCACTTCAGGTTTACTGTATCCCTCCGACCTTCTTATTGAAGATGAAATTCAAAAATTGCATGGGAATTAGATACAAAAGGCACAATGCCGACTTAAGTACAAGAAGACTGACTCTTCCTACTGTCTATGTTTTGAACTATTCCTGTGACACTAGTTATAGATTCCGATGCTTCACTCCAGGTGTACTGTATCCCCTGGACCTTCTTATTGACGATGAAATACAGAAATTGCATCGGAATTATATTCAAAAAGCACAATGCCGACTTAAGTACAAGAAGACTGACACCTCTTACTGACTATGTTTTGAACCATTCCTGTGACTCTAGTTATAGATTCTGATGCTTTACTTCAGGTTTGCTGTATTCCTTAGACCTTCTTATTGACGATGAAACACAGAAATTGCATCGGAATTAAATACAAAAGGCAAAATGCCGAATTAAGTAGAAAAAGACCGACTCTTCCAACTGTCTATGTTTTGACCAATTCTTGTGACACTAGTTATAGTTCCGATGCTTCACTTCAGGTTTACTGTATCCCTCTCACCATCTTATTGACAATGAAAAACAGAAATTGCATCGGAATTAAATACAAAAAGCATAATGCCGACTTAAGTACAAGAAGACTGATTCTATTTACTGTCAATGTTTTAACCATTCCTGTGACACTAGTTATAGATTCCGATGCTTCACTTCAGGTTTACTGTATCCCTCTGACCTTATTGCCCATGAAACACAGAAATTGCATCGGAATTAAATACAAAAGGCACATTGCTGACTTAAGGACAAGAAGACAGACTCTTCTTACTGCCTATGTTTTGAACCATTCCATTGACACTAGTTATAGGTACCGATTCTTTACTCCAGGTTTACTGTATCCCTTGGACCCTCTTATTGACGATGAAACACAGAAATTACATCGGAATTAAATAGAAAGGGCACAATGCTGACTTAAGTAGACGAAGACTGACTCTCCTTACTGATTATGTTTTGAACCATTCCTGTGACACTAGTTATAGATTCCGATGCTTCACTTCAGGTTTACTGTATCCCTCCGACCTTCTTATTGAAGATGAAATTCAAAAATTGCATGGGAATTAGATACAAAAGGCACAATGCCGACTTAAGTACAAGAAGACTGACTCTTCCTACTGTCTATGTTTTGAACTATTCCTGTGACACTAGTTATAGATTCCGATGCTTCACTCCAGGTGTACTGTATCCCCTGGACCTTCTTATTGACGATGAAATACAGAAATTGCATCGGAATTATATTCAAAAAGCACAATGCCGACTTAAGTACAAGAAGACTGACACCTCTTACTGACTATGTTTTGAACCATCCTGTGACTCTAGTTATAGATTCTGATGCTTTACTTCAGGTTTGCTGTATTCCTTAGACCTTCTTATTGCCGATGAAACACAGAAATTGCATCGGAATTAAATAGAAATGGCACAATGCCGGCTTAAGGAGTAGAAGACTGACTCTTCTTACTCACTTCGCTTTGAACCATTCCTGTGACACTAATTATAGATTCCGATGCTTAACTTCAGGTTTATTGTTTTCCTCTGACCTTCTTATTGACGATGATACTTAGAAATTGCAGCGGAATTAAATACAAAATGCACAATGCCGAATTAAGTACAAGAAGACTGACTCTTCTTACTGTCTATGTTTAGAACCGTTCTTGTGACACTAGTTATAGATTCCGATGCTTTACTCCAGGTGTACTGCATCCCCTGGATCTTCTTATTGACGATGAAACACAGAAATTGCATCGGAATTAAATACAAAAGGCAAAATGCCAAATTAAGTACAAGAAGACTGACTCTTCCAACTGTCTATGTTTTGAACAATTCTTGTGACACTAGTTATAGATTCCGATGCTTCACTTCAGGTTTACTGTATCCCTCTCACCATCTTATAGACGATGAAAAACAGAAATTGCATCGGAATTAAATACAAAAAGCATAAAGCCGATTTAAGTACAAGAAGACTGATTTTTTTACTGTCAATGTCTTAACCATTCCTGTGACACTAGTTATAGATTCCGATGCTTCACTTCAGGTTTACTGTATCCCTCTGACCTAATTGCCGATGAAACACAAAAATTGCATCGGAATTAAATACAAAAGGCACAATGCCGACTTAAGGACAAGAAGACAGACTCTTCTTACTGCCTATGTTTTGAACCATTCCATTTACACTAGTTATAGGTTCCGATGCTTTACTCCAGGTTTACTGTATCCTTTGGACCTTCATATTGACGATGAAACACAAAAATTGCATCGGAATTAAATAGAAAAGGCACAATGTCGGCTTAGGTACAAGAAGACTAACTCTTCTTACTGACTATGTTTTAAACCATTCCTGTGACACTAGTTATATATTCCGATGCTTCACTTCAGGTTTACTGTATCCCTTGGACCCTCTTATTGACGATGAAACACAGAAATTACATCGGAATTAAATAGAAAGGGCACAATGCTGACTTAAGTAGACGAAGACTGACTCTCCTTACTGATTATGATTTGAACCATTCCTGTGACACTAGTTATAGATTCCGATGCTTCACTTCAGGTTTACTGTATCCCTCCGACCTTCTTATTGAAGATGAAATTCAAAAATTGCATGGGAATTAGATACAAAAGGCACAATGCCGACTTAAGTACAAGAAGACTGACTCTTCCTACTGTCTATGTTTTGAACTATTCCTGTGACACTAGTTATAGATTCCGATGCTTCACTCCAGGTGTACTGTATCCCCTGGACCTTCTTATTGACGATGAAATACAGAAATTGCATCGGAATTATATTCAAAAAGCACAATGCCGACTTAAGTACAAGAAGACTGACACCTCTTACTGACTATGTTTTGAACCATTCCTGTGACTCTAGTTATAGATTCTGATGCTTTACTTCAGGTTTGCTGTATTCCTTAGACCTTCTTATTGACGATGAAACACAGAAATTGCATCGGAATTAAATACAAAAGGCAAAATGCCGAATTAAGTAGAAAAAGACCGACTCTTCCAACTGTCTATGTTTTGACCAATTCTTGTGACACTAGTTATAGTTCCGATGCTTCACTTCAGGTTTACTGTATCCCTCTCACCATCTTATTGACAATGAAAAACAGAAATTGCATCGGAATTAAATACAAAAGGCACATTGCTGACTTAAGGACAAGAAGACAGACTCTTCTTACTGCCTATGTTTTGAACCATTCCATTGACACTAGTTATAGGTACCGATTCTTTACTCCAGGTTTACTGTATCCTTTGGACTTTCTTATTGACGATAAAACTCAGAAATTGCTCGGAATTAAATAGAAAAGGCACAATGTCGACTTAAGTACAAGAAGACTAACTCTTCTTACTGACTATGTTTTGAACCATTCCTGTGACACTAGTTATAGATTCCGATGCTTCACTTCAGGTTTACTGTATCCCTTGGACCTTCTTATTGACGATGAAACACAGAAATTACATCGGAATTAAATAGAAAAGGCACAATGCCGTCTTAAGTACACGAAGACTGACTCTCCTTACTGACTATGTTTTGAACCATTCCTGTGACACTGGTTATAGATTCCGATGCTTCACTTCAGGTTTACTGTATCCCTCTGACCTTCTTATTGACGATGAAACATAGAAATTGCATCGGAATTAAATAGAAAAGGCACAATGCCGAATTAAGTACAAGAAGACTGACTCTTCCAACTGTCTATGATTTGAACAATTCTTGTGACACTAGTTATAGATTCCGATGCTTCACTTCAGGTTTACTGTATCCCTCTGACCTTCTTATTGACGATGAAACTTAGAAATTGCATCGGAATTAAACACAAAAGTCACAATGCCGGCTCAAATACAAGATGACTGGCTCATCTTACTCTCTATGTTTTGAACCTTACCTGTGAGACCGGAATTAGATTCCGATGCTTCACTTCAGGTTTCCTGTATCCCTTGGACCTTCTTATTGACGACGAAACACAGAAATTGCTTCGGAATTAAATAGAAAAGGCACAGTGCCGACTTAAGTACAAGAAGGCTGATTCTTCTTACTGACTATGTTTTGAACATTTCCTGTGAGACCAGTTTTAGATTCCGATGCTTCACTATATGTTTACTGTATCTCTTGGACCTTCTTGTTGACGATGACAAACAGAAATTGCATCGGAATTAAGTACAAAAGGCACCATTCCGGCTTAAGTTCAAGGAGACTGAGTCTTCTTACTGACTATGTTTTGAACCATTTCTGTGACACTGGTTATGGATTCCTATGCCTCACTTCAGGTTTACTGTATCCCTTGGACCTTCATATTGATGCTGAAACACAGAAATTGCATCTTAATTAAATACAAAAGGCACAATGCTGACTTAAGTACAAGAAGACAGTCTCTTCTTACTGTCTATATTTTGAACCATTCCTGTGACACTAGTTATAGATTCCGATGCTTCACTCCAGGTTTACTGTATCCCTTGTACCTTCTAATTGACGATGAAACACAGAAATTGCATCGGAATTAAATACAAAAGGCACAATACGGACTTAAGTACAGGAAGACTAACTCTTCTTACTGATTATAGTTTGAAGCATTCCTGTGACACTAGTTATAGATTCCGATGCTTTACTTCAGGTTTACTGTTTACCTTGGTCCCTCTTATTGACGATGAAACACAGAAATTGCATCGAAATTATATACAAAAGGCACAATGCCGACTTAAGTACAAGAAGACTGACTCTTCCTATTGTCTATATTTTGAACCATTCCTGTGACACTAGTTGTGGATTCCGATGCTTCACTTCAGGTTTTCTGTATCCCTCTGATCTCCTTATTGACGATGAAACACAGAGATTGCATCGGAAACGAATACAAAATGCACAATGCCAACTTAAGGACAAGAAGACTGACTCTTCTTACTGACTATGTTTGAACCGTTCCTGTGACACTAGTTATAGATTCCGCTGCTTCACTCCAGGTTTACTGTATCCCTTGGACCTTGTTATTGACAATGAAACACAGAAATTGCATCGGAATTAAATAGAAAAGGCACAATGCCGACTTAAGTACAAGAAGACTGACTCTTCTTACTGACTATGCTTTGAACCATTCCTGTGACACTAGTTATAGATTCCGATGCTTCACTTCAGGTTTACTGTATCCCTTGGAACTTCTTATTGACGATGAAACACAGAAATTGCATCGGAATTAAATACAAAAGGCACAATGCCGACTTAAGTACAAGCAGACTGACTCTTCCTACTGTCTATGCTTTGACCCATTCCTGTGACACTAGTTTTGGATTCTGATGCTTCACTTCATGTTTACTGTATCTCTCTGACCTTCTCAATGACGATGAAACACAGAAATTGCATCGGAATTAAATAGAAAAGGCAGAATGCAAACTTAAGTAAAATAACACTGACTCTTCTTACTGTCTATGATTTGAACCATTCCTGTGACATTAGTTGTAGATTCCCATGCTTCACTTCAGGTTTACTGTATCCGTTGTACCTTTTTATTGACGATGAAACACAGGAATTGCATCGGAAATAAATACAAAAGGCACAATGGCGACTTAAGTACATGAAAACTGGCTCTTCTTATAGACAATGGTCTGAACCATTCCTCTGACACTAGTTATAGATTCCGATGCTTCACTTCAGGTTTACCGTATCCCTTGGACATTCTTATTGACGATGAAACACAGAAATTGCATCGGAATTAAATACAAAACGCACAAAGCCGACTTAAGTACAAGAAGACTGACTTTTCTTTCTGTCTATGTTGTGAACCATTCCTGTGATACTAGTTATAGATTCCGATGCCTCACTTCAGGTTTACTGTATCCCTTGGACCTTCTTATTGACGATGAAACACATAAATTGCATCGGAATTTAATACAAAAGCACAATGCCGACTTAAGTACACGAAGACTGACTCTTCTTACTGTCTATGTTTTGAACCATTCCTGTGACACTAGTTATAGATTCGGATGCTACACTCCAGGTTTATTGTATCCTTTGGACCTTCTTATTGACGATGAAACACAAAAATTGCATCGGAATTAAATACAAAAGGCACAATGCCGACTTAAGTACAAGAAGACTGACTCTTCCTACTGTCTATGTTTGAACCATTCCTGTGACACTAGTTATAGATTCCGATGCTTCACTTCAGGTTTACTGTATCCCTCTGACTTTATTGCCGATGAACATAGAGATTGCATCGGAATTAAATATAAAAGGCACAATGCCGACTTAAGTACAAGAAGACTGACTCTTCCTACTGTCTATGCTTTCAACTATTTCTGTGACACTAGTTATAGAGTCCGATGCTTCACTTCAGGTTGACTGTATCCCTTGGATCTTCTTATTGACGATGAATCACAAAAATTGCATCGGAATGAAATACAAAAGGCACAATGCCGATTTAAGTACAAGAAGACTGACTCTTCTTACTGTCTATACTTTGAAACATTCCGGTGACACTAGTTATAGATTCCGATGCTTCACTTCGGGTTTACTGTATCCCTTGGACCTTCTAATTAACGATGAAACACAGAAATTTCATCGGAATTAAATAAAAAAGACACTATGTCGACTTAAGTACAAGAAGACTGACTCTTCCTCCTGTCTATGTTTTGAACCATTTCTGTGACACTAGTTATAGAGTCCCATGCTTCACTTCAGGTTTACTGTATCCCTTGGACCTTCTTATTGACGATGAATCACTGAAATTGCATCGGAATTTAATAGAAAAGGCACAATGCCGACTTAAGTTCGAGAATACTTACTCTTCTTACTGTCTATATTTTGAACCGTTCCAGTGACACTAGTTATAGATTCCGATGCTTCACATCAGGTTTACTGTATCCCTTGGACCTCCTTTTTGACGACGAAACACAGGAATTGCATCGGAATTAAATACAAAAGGCACAATGCCGACTTAAGTACAAGAAGACTGACTCTTCTTACTGTCTATGTTTGAACCATTAGTGTGGCACTAGTTATAGATTCCGATGCTTTACTCCAGGTTTACTGTATCCCTTGAACCTTCTTATTGACGATGAAACACAGAAATTGCATCGGAATCAAATACAAAAGGCACAATGCCGACATAAGGACAAGAAGACTGACTCTTCTTACTGACTATGATTTCAACCATTCCTGTGACACTAGTTATAGATTCCGATGGTTCACTTCAGGTTTACTGTATCCCTCTGACCTACTTATTGACGATGAAATACAAAAATTGCATCGGAATTAAATACAAACACCACAATGCCGACATAAGTACATGAAGACTGACTCTTCTTATTGCCTATGTTTCAACCATTCCTGTGACACTAGTTATAGATTCCGATGCTGCACATCAGGTTTAATGTATCCCTCTGACCTTCTTATTGACGATGAAGCACAGAAATTGCATCGGAATTAAATACGAAAGGAACAATGCCGATTTAAGTACTAGAAGACTGTCTCTTCTTACTCACTATGTTTTGAACCATTCCTGTGACACTAGTTATAGAGTCCGATGCTTCACTTCAGGTTTCCTGTATCACTCTGACCTTCTTATTGACCATGAAACACAGAAATTGCATCGGAAATAAATAGCAAAGGCACAATGCCGACTTATGTACAAGAAGACTGACTCTTCTTACTGTCTAAGTTTTGAACCATTCCTGTGACACTAATTGTAGATTCCGATGCTTCACTTCAGGTTTACTGTATCCCTTGGACCTTCTTATTGACGATGAAACACAGAAATTGCATCGGAATTAAATACAAAAGCCACAATGCCTACTTAAGTACAAAAGTACTGACTCTTATTACTGACTATGTTTTGAACCATTCCTCTGACACTAGTTATAGATTCCAATGTTTCACTTCAGGTTTACTGTATCCCTCTCATTTTCTTATTGACGATGAAACACAGAAATTGCGTCGGAAGTAAATGGAAAAGGCACAATGCCGACTTAAGTACAAGAAGATTGACTCTTCTTACTGTCTATGTTTAAACCATTCCTGTGACACTAGTTATAGATTCCGATGCTTCACTTCAAGTTTACTGTATCCCTTGGACCTTCTTATTGACGATGACACACAGAAAGTTCTTCGGAATTAAATACAAAAGGCACAATGCCTACTTAAGTACAAGAAGACTGACTCTTCCTACTGTCTATGTTGTGAACAATTCCTGTGACACTAGTTATAGAGTCCGATGCTTCACTTCAGGTTTATTGTATCCCTTGGACCTTCTTACTGACGATGAAACACAGAAATTGCATCGGAATTAAATACAAAAGGCACAATGTGGACTTAAGTACAAGAAGACTAACTCTTCTTACTGTCTATGTTTTGCACCATTCCTGTGACACTAGTTATAGATTCCGATGCTTCACTTCAGGTTTACTGCATCCCTCTGACCTTCTTATTGACGATGAAACACTGAAATTGCATCGGAATGAAATACAAAAGGCACAATGCCGACCTAAGTACAAAAAGACTGACTCTTATTACTGGCTATGTTTTGAACCATTCCTCTGACAATAGTTATAGATTCCTATGCTTCACTTCAGGTTTACTGTATCCCTCTCATTTTCTTATTGACGATGAAACACAGAAATTGCGTCGGAATTAAATGGAAAAGGCACAATGCCGACTTAAGTACAAGAAGACTGACTCTTCTTACTGTCTGTGTTTGAACCATTCCTGTGACACTAGTTATAGATTCCGATGCTTCACCTCAGGTTTACTGTATAACTTGGACCGTCTCATTGACGATGATACACAGAAATTGAATCGGAATTAAACACAAAAGGTACAATGCCGACTTAAGTACAAGAAGACTGACTCTTATTACTGACTATGTTTTGAACCATTCCTCTGACACTAGTTATAGATTCCAATGTTTCACTTCAGGTTTACTGTATCCCTCTCATTTTCTTATTGACGATGAAACACAGAAATTGCGTCGGAAGTAAATGGAAAAGGCACAATGCCGACTTAAGTACAAGAAGATTGACTCTTCTTACTGTCTATGTTTAAACCATTCCTGTGACACTAGTTATAGATTCCGATGCTTCACTTCAAGTTTACTGTATCCCTTGGACCTTCTTATTGACGATGACACACAGAAAGTTCTTCGGAATTAAATACAAAAGGCACTATGCCTACTTAAGTACAATAAGACTGACTCTTCTTACTGACTATGCTTTGAACCATTCCTGTGAGTCTAGTTATAGATTCCGATGCTTCACTTCAGGTTTACTGTATCCCTCTGACCTTCTTATTAACGGTGAAACACAGAAATTCCATCGGAATTAAATAGGAAATGCGCAATGCCGACATAAGTACAAGAAGACTGACTCTTCTTACTGTCTATGCTTTCAACCATTCCTGCGACACTAATTATAGATTCCAATGCTTGACTTCAGATTTACTGTATCCCTCTGACCTTCTTATTAACGATGAAACACAGAAATTGCATCGGAATTAAATACAAAAGGCACAATGCCGACTTAAGTACGAGAAGACTGACTCTTCTTACTGTCTATGTTTTGAACCAATCCTGTGAAACTAGTTATAGATTCCGACGCTTCACTTCAGGTTTACTGCATCCCTTGGACCATCTTATTGACGATGAAACACAGAAAGTGCATCGGAATTAAATACAAAAGGCACAATGCCGACTTAAGTACAAAAAGACTGACTCCTCTTACTGACTATGTTTTGAACCATTCCTGTGACACTAGCTAAACATTCCGATGCTTGACATCAGTTTTACTGTATCCATTGGACCTTCTTATTGACGATGAAACATAGAAATTGCATCGGAATTAAATACAAAAGGCACAATGCCGACTTAAGTACAAGAGACTGACTCTTCTTACTGACTATGCTTTGAACCATTCCTGTGACACTAATTATGGATTACGATGCATCTCTTCAGGTTTACTGTATCCCTCTGATCTTCTTATTGACGATGAAACACTGAAATTGCATCGGAATTAAATAAAAAAGGCACAATGCCGACTTAAATACAATAAGACTGACTCTTATAACTGACTAGGCTTTGAACCATTCCTGTGACACTAGTTATAGATTCCGATGCTTCACTTCAAGTTTACTGTATCGCTATGATTTTCTTATTGACGATGAAACAGAGAAATTGCGTCGGAATTAAATGGAAAAGACACAATGCCGACTTCAGTACAAGAAGACTGACTCTTCTTACCGTCTATGTTTGAACCATTCCTGTGACACTAGTTATAGATTCCGATGCTTCACTTCAGGTTTACTGTCTCCCTTGGACCGTCTTTTTGACGATGATACACAGAAATTGCATCGGAATTAAACACAAAAGGTACAATGCCGACTTAAGTACAAGAAGACTGACTCTTCCTACTGTCTATGTTTTGAACCATTCTTGTGACACTAGTTATAGTTCCGATGCTTCACTTCAGGTTTACTGTATCCCTCTCACCATCTTATTGACAATGAAAAACAGAAATTGCATCGGAATTAAATACAAAAAGCATAATGCCGACTTAAGTACAAGAAGACTGATTCTATTTACTGTCAATGTTTTAACCATTCCTGTGACACTAGTTATAGATTCCGATGCTTCACTTCAGGTTTACTGTATCCCTCTGACCTTATTGCCCATGAAACACAGAAATTGCATCGGAATTAAATACAAAAGGCACATTGCTGACTTAAGGACAAGAAGACAGACTCTTCTTACTGCCTATGTTTTGAACCATTCCATTGACACTAGTTATAGGTACCGATTCTTTACTCCAGGTTTACTGTATCCTTTGGACTTTCTTATTGACGATAAAACTCAGAAATTGCTCGGAATTAAATAGAAAAGGCACAATGTCAACTTAAGTACAAGAAGACTAACTCTTCTTACTGACTATGTTTTGAACCATTCCTGTGACACTAGTTATAGATTCCGATGCTTCACTTCAGGTTTACTGTATCCCTTGGACCTTCTTATTGACGATGAAACAAAGAAATTACATCGGAATTAAATAGAAAAGGCACAATGCCGTCTTAAGTACACGAAGACTGACTCTCCTTACTGACTATGTTTTGAACCATTCCTGTGACACTGGTTATAGATTCCGATGCTTCACTTCAGGTTTACTGTATCCCTCTGACCTTCTTATTGACGATGAAACATAGAAATTGCATCGGAATTAAATAGAAAAGGCACAATGCCGAATTAAGTACAAGAAGACTGACTCTTCCAACTGTCTATGATTTGAACAATTCTTGTGACACTAGTTATAGATTCCGATGCTTCACTTCAGGTTTACTGTATCTCTCTGACCTTCGTATTGACGATGAAACTTAGAAATTGCATCGGAATTAAACACAAAAGTCACAATGCCGGCTCAAATACAAGATGACTGGCTCATCTTACTCTCTATGTTTTGAACCTTACCTGTGAGACCGGAATTAGATTCCGATGCTTCACTTCAGGTTTCCTGTATCCCTTGGACCTTCTTATTGACGACGAAACACAGAAATTGCTTCGGAATTAAATAGAAAAGGCACAGTGCCGACTTAAGTACAAGAAGGCTGATTCTTCTTACTGACTATGTTTTGAACATTTCCTGTGAGACCAGTTTTAGATTCCGATGCTTCACTATATGTTTACTGTATCTCTTGGACCTTCTTGTTGACGATGACAAACAGAAATTGCATCGGAATTAAGTACAAAAGGCACCATTCCGGCTTAAGTTCAAGGAGACTGAGTCTTCTTACTGACTATGTTTTGAACCATTTCTGTGACACTGGTTATGGATTCCTATGCCTCACTTCAGGTTTACTGTATCCCTTGGACCTTCATATTGATGCTGAAACACAGAAATTGCATCTTAATTAAATACAAAAGGCATAATGCTGACTTAAGTACAAGAAGACAGACTCTTCTTACTGTCTATATTTTGAACCATTCCTGTGACACTAGTTATAGATTCCGATGCTTCACTCCAGGTTTACTGTATCCCTTGGACCTTCTAATTGACGATGAAACACAGAAATTGCATCGGAATTAAATACAAAAGGCACAATACGGACTTAAGTACAGGAAGACTAACTCTTCTTACTGATTATAGTTTGAAGCATTCCTGTGACACTAGTTATAGATTCCGATGCTTTACTTCAGGTTTACTGTTTACATTGGTCCCTCTTATTGACGATGAAACACAGAAATTGCATCGAAATTAAATACAAAAGGCACAATGCCGACTTAAGTACAAGAAGACTGACTCTTCCTATTGTCTATATTTTGAACCATTCCTGTGACACTAGTTGTGGATTCCGATGCTTCACTTCAGGTTTACTGTATCCCTCTGATCTCCTTATTGACGATGAAACACAGAGATTGCATCGGAAACGAATACAAAATGCACAATGCCAACTTAAGGACAAGAAGACTGGCTCTTCTTACTGACTATGTTTGAACCGTTCCTGTGACACTAGTTATAGATTCCGATGCTTCACTCCAGGTTTACTGTATCCCTTGGACCTTGTTATTGACAATGAAACACAGAAATTGCATCGGAATTAAATAGAAAAGGCACAATGCCGACTTAAGTACAAGAAGACTGACTCTTCTTACTGACTATGCATTGAACCATTCCTGTGACACTAGTTATAGATTCCGATGCTTCACTTCAGGTTTACTGTATCCCTTGGAACTTCTTATTGACGATGAAACACAGAAATTGCATCGGAATTAAATACAAAAGGCACAATGCCGACTTAAGTACAAGCAGACTGACTCTTCCTACTGTCTATGCTTTGAACCATTCCTGTGACACTAGTTTTGGATTCTGATGCTTCACTTCATGTTTACTGTATCTCTCTGACCTTCTCATTGACGATGAAACACAGAAATTGCATCGGAATTAAATAGAAAAGGCAGAATGCAAACTTAAGTAAAATAAGACTGACTCTTCTTACTGTCTATGATTTGAACCATTCCTGTGACATTAGTTGTAGATTCCCATGCTTCACTTCAGGTTTACTGTATCCCTTGTACCTTTTTATTGACGATGAAACACAGGAATTGCATCGGAAATAAATACAAAAGGCACAATGGCGACTTAAGTACATGAAAACTGGCTCTTCTTATAGACAATGGTCTGAACCATTCCTCTGACACTAGTTATAGATTCCGATGCTTCACTTCAGGTTTACCGTATCCCTTGGACATTGTTATTGACGATGAAACACAGAAATTGCATCGGAATTAAATACAAAACGCACAAAGCCGACTTAAGTACAAGAAGACTGACTCTTCTTTCTGTCTATGTTGTGAACCATTCCTGTGATACTAGTTATAGATTCCGATGCCTCACTTCAGGTTTACTGTATCCCTTGGACCTTCTTATTGACGATGAAACACATAAATTGCATCGGAATTTAATACAAAAGCACAATGCCGACTTAAGTACACGAAGACTGACTCTTCTTACTGTCTATGTTTTGAACCATTCCTGTGACACTAGTTATAGATTCCGATGCTACACTCCAGGTTTATTGTATCCTTTGGACCTTCTTATTGACGATGAAACACAAAAATTGCATCGGAATTAAATACAAAAGGCACAATGCCGACTTAAGTACAAGAAGACTGACTCTTCCTACTGTCTATGTTTGAACCATTCCTGTGACACTAGTTATAGATTCCGATGCTTCACTTCAGGTTTACTGTATCCCTCTGACTTTATTGCCGATGAAACATAGAGATTGCATCGGAATTAAATATAAAAGGCACAATGCCGACTTAAGTACAAGAAGACTGACTCTTCCTACTGTCTATGCTTTCAACTATTTCTGTGACACTAGTTATAGAGTCCGATGCTTCACTTCAGGTTGACTGTATCCCTTGGATCTTCTTATTGACGATGAATCACAGAAATTGCATCGGAATGAAATACAAAAGGCACAATGCCGATTTAAGTACAAGAAGACTGACTCTTCTTACTGTCTATACTTTGAAACATTCCGGTGACACTAGTTATAGATTCCGATGCTTCACTTCGGGTTTACTGTATCCCTTGGACCTTCTAATTAACGATGAAACACAGAAATTTCATCGGAATTAAATAAAAAAGACACTATGTTGACTTAAGTACAAGAAGACTGACTCTTCCTCCTGTCTATGTTTTGAACCATTTCTGTGACACTAGTTATAGAGTCCCATGCTTCACTTCAGGTTTACTGTATCCCTTGGACCTTCTTATTGACGATGAATCACTGAAATTGCATCGGAATTTAATAGAAAAGGCACAATGCCGACTTAAGTTCGAGAATACTTACTCTTCTTACTGTCTATATTTTGAACCGTACCAGTGACACTAGTTATAGATTCCGATGCTTCACATCAGGTTTACTGTATCCCTTGGACCTCCTTTTTGACGACGAAACACAGGAATTGCATCGGAATTAAATACAAAAGGCACAATGCCGACTTAAGTACAAGAAGACTGACTCTTCTTACTGTCTATGTTTGAACCATTAGTGTGGCACTAGTTATAGATTCCGATGCTTTACTCCAGGTTTACTGTATCCCTTGGACCTTCTTATTGACGATGAAACACAGAAATTGCATCGGAATCAAATACAAAAGGCACAATGCCGACATAAGGACAAGAAGACTGACTCTTCTTACTGACTATGATTTCAACCATTCCTGTGACACTAGTTATAGATTCCGATGGTTCACTTCAGGTTTACTGTATCCCTCTGACCTACTTATTGACGATGAAATACAAAAATTGCATCGGAATTAAATACAAACACCACAATGCCGACTTAAGTACATGAAGACTGACTCTTCTTATTGCCTATGTTTCAACCATTCCTGTGACACTAGTTATAGATTCCCATGCTGCACATCAGGTTTAATGTATCCCTCTGACCTTCTTATTGACGATGAAGCACAGAAATTGCATCGGAATTAAATACGAAAGGAACAAAGCCGATTTAAGTACTAGAAGACTGTCTCTTCTTACTCACTATGTTTTGAACCATTCCTGTGACACTAGTTATAGAGTCCGATGCTTCACTTCAGGTTTCCTGTATCACTCGGACCTTCTTATTGACCATGAAACACAGAAATTGCATCGGAAATAAATAGCAAAGGCACAATGCCGACTTATGTACAAGAAGACTGACTCTTCTTACTGTCTAAGTTTTGAACCATTCCTGTGACACTAATTGTAGATTCCGATGCTTCACTTCAGGTTTACTGTATCCCTTGGACCTTCTTATTGACGATGAAACACAGAAATTGCATCGGAATTAAATACAAAAGCCACAATGCCTACTTAAGTACAAAAGTACTGACTCTTATTACTGACTATGTTTTGAACCATTCCTCTGACACTAGTTATAGATTCCAATGTTTCACTTCAGGTTTACTGTATCCCTCTCATTTTCTTATTGACGATGAAACACAGAAATTGCGTCGGAAGTAAATGGAAAAGGCACAATGCCGACTTAAGTACAAGAAGATTGACTCTTCTTACTGTCTATGTTTAAACCATTCCTGTGACACTAGTTATAGATTCCGATGCTTCACTTCAAGTTTACTGTATCCCTTGGACCTTCTTATTGACGATGACACACAGAAAGTTCTTCGGAATTAAATACAAAAGGCACAATGCCTACTTAAGTACAAGAAGACTGACTCTTCCTACTGTCTATGTTGTGAACAATTCCTGTGACACTAGTTATAGAGTCCGATGCTTCACTTCAGGTTTATTGTATCCCTTGGACCTTCTTACTGACGATGAAACACAGAAATTGCATCGGAATTAAATACAAAAGGCACAATGTGGACTTAAGTACAAGAAGACTAACTCTTTTTACTGTCTATGTTTTGCACCATTCCTGTGACACTAGTTATAGATTCCGATGCTTCACTTCAGGTTTACTGCATCCCTCTGACCTTCTTATTGACGATGAAACACTGAAATTGCATCGGAATGAAATACAAAAGGCACAATGCCGACCTAAGTACAAAAAGACTGACTCTTATTACTGGCTATGTTTTGAACCATTCCTCTGACAATAGTTATAGATTCCTATGCTTCACTTCAGGTTTACTGTATCCCTCTCATTTTCTTATTGACGATGAAACACAGAAATTGCGTCGGAATTAAATGGAAAAGGCACAATGCCGACTTAAGTACAAGAAGACTGACTCTTCTTACTGTCTGTGTTTGAACCATTCCTGTGACACTAGTTATAGATTCCGATGCTTCACCTCAGGTTTACTGTATAACTTGGACCGTCTCATTGACGATGATACACAGAAATTGAATCGGAATTAAACACAAAAGGTACAATGCCGACTTAAGTACAAGAAGACTGACTCTTCCCACAGTCTATGTTTTGAACCATTCCTGTGACACTAGGTATAGATTCCGATGCTTCACTTCAGGTTTACTGTATCCCTTCGACCTTCGTATTGACGATGAAACACAGAAATTGCATCGGAATTAAATACAAAAGGCACAATGCCGACTTAAGGACAAGAAGACTGACTCTTCTTACTGATTATGTTTTGAACCATTCCTGCGACACTAGTTATAGATTCCGATGCTTCACTTCAGGTTTACTGTATCCCTCTGACCTTCTTATTAACGATGAAACACAGAAATTGCATCGGAATTAAATACAAAAGGCACTATGCCTACTTAAGTACAATAAGACTGACTCTTCTTACTGACTATGCTTTGACCATTCCTGTGAGACTAGTTATAGATTCCGATGCTTCACTTCAGGTTTACTGTATCCCTCTGACCTTCTTATTAACGGTGAAACACAGAAATTCCATCGGAATTAAATAGGAAATGCACAATGCCGACATAAGTACAAGAAGACTGACTCTTCTTACTGTCTATGCTTTCAACCATTCCTGCGACACTAATTATAGATTCCAATGCTTGACTTCAGATTTACTGTATCCCTCTGACCTTCTTATTAACGATGAAACACAGAAATTGCATCGGAATTAAATACAAAAGGCACAATGCCGACTTAAGTACGAGAAGACTGACTCTTCTTACTGTCTATGTTTTGAACCAATCCTGTGAAACTAGTTATAGATTCCGACGCTTCACTTCAGGTTTACTGCATCCCTTGGACCATCTTATTGACGATGAAACACAGAAAGTGCATCTGAATTAAATACAAAAGGCACAATGCCGACTTAAGTACAAAAAGACTGACTCCTCTTACTGACTATGTTTTGAACCATTCCTGTGACACTAGCTAAACATTCCGATGCTTGACATCAGTTTTACTGTATCCATTGGACCTTCTTATTGACGATGAAACATAGAAATTGCATCGGAATTAAATACAAAAGGCACAATGCCGACTTAAGTACAAGAGAGTGACTCTTCTTACTGACTATGCTTTGAACCATTCCTGTGACACTAATTATGGATTACGATGCATCTCTTCAGGTTTACTGTATCCCTCTGATCTTCTTATTGACGATGAAACACTGAAATTGCATCGGAATTAAATAAAAAAGGCACAATGCCGACTTAAATACAATAAGACTGACTCTTATAACTGACTAGGCTTTGAACCATTCCTGTGACACTAGTTATAGATTCCGATGCTTCACTTCAAGTTTACTGTATCGCTATGATTTTCTTATTGACGATGAAACAGAGAAATTGCGTCGGAATTAAATGGAAAAGACACAATGCCGACTTCAGTACAATAAGACTGACTCTTCTTACTGACTATGCTTTGAACCATTCCTGTGGCACTAGTTATAGATTCCGATGCTTCACTTCAGGTTTACTGTATCCCTCTGACCTTATCATTGACGATGAAACACTGAAATTGCATCGGAATTAAATAGAAAAGGCACAATGTCAACTTAAGTACAAGAAGACTGACTCTTCTTACTGTCTCTGCTTTGAACCATTCCTGTGACACTAGTTGTAGATTCCGATGCTTCACCTCAGGTTTACTGTATCCCTTGGACCTTCTTATTGACGATGAAACACAGATATTGCATCGGTATTAAATACAAAAGGCACAATGCCGACTTAAGAACACTGACTCTTCCTACTGTCTAGGTTTTGAACCATTCCTGTGACACTAGTTATACATTCCGATGCTTCGCTTCAGGTTTATTGTATCCCTTGTACCTTCTTATTGACGATGAAACACAGAAATTGCATCGGAATTAAATACAAAAGGTACCATGGCGACATAAGTACAAGAAAACCGACTCTTCTTATTGACAATTATTTGAACCATTCCTGTGACACTAGATATGGATTCCGATGCTTCACTTCAGGTTTACAGTATCCCTTTGACATTCTTATTGACGATGAAACACAAAAATTGCTTTGGAATTAAATACAAAACGCAAAATGCCGACTTAAGTACAAGAAGACTGACTCTTCTTACTGTCTGTGATGTGAACCGTTCCTGTGACACTAGTTATAGATTCCGATGCTTCACTTCAGGTTTACTGTATCCCTCTGACCTTCTTATTGACGATGAAACTCAGATATTGCATCGGAATTAAATGCAAAAGGCACAATGAAGACATAAGTACAAGAAGACTGACCCTTCTTATTGTATATGTTTTGAACCATTCCATTGACACTAGTTATAGATTCACTCCTGGTTTACTGTATCCCTTGGAACTTCTTATTGACGATGAAACACAGAAATTGCATCGGAATTAAATAGAAAGGGCACAATGCCGACTTAAGTACAAGAAGACTGACTCCTCTTACTGACTATGTTTTGAACCATTCCTGTGACACTAGTTATACATTCCGATGCTTCTCTTCAGGTTTACTGTATCCCTCTGACCTTCATATTGACGATGAAACACAGAAATTGCACCGGAATTAAATACAATAGGCACAATGCAGACTTAAGTGCAAGAAGACTGACTCTTCTTACAGTCTATGTTTTGAACCATTCCATTGACACTAGTTATACATTCCGATGCTTCACTCCAGGTTAACTGAATCCCTTGGACCCTCTTATTGACAATGAAACACAGAAATTGCATCGGAATTAAATACAAAAGACACAATGCCGACTTAAGGACAAGAAGACTAACTCTTCTTACAGACTATGTTTTGAACCATTCCTGTGACACTAGTTATATATTCCGATGCTTCACTTTAGGTTACTGTATCCCTTGGACCTTCTTATTGACGCTGAAACACAGAAATTGCATCGGAATTAAATACAAATGGCACAATGCCGACTTAAGTACAAGAAGTCTGACTCTTCTTACTGTCAATGTTTTGAACCATTCATTTGACACGAGTTATAGATTGCGATGCTCAACTTCAAGTTTACTGTATCCTTGGACCTTCTAGTTGACGATGAAATACAGAAATTGCATCGGAATTAAATACAAATGGCACAAGGCCGACTTAAGGACAAGAAGACTGACTCTTCTTACTGACTATGTTTTGAACCATTCCTGTGAGACTAGTTATTGATTCCGATGCTTCACTTCAGGTTTACTGTATCCCTCTGACCTTCGTATTGACGACGAAACACAGAAATTGCACCGGAATTAAATACAAAAGGCACAATGCCGACTTAAGTACAAGATGACTGACTCTTCTTACTGTCTGTGCTTTGAACCATTCCATTGACATTAGTTATAGATTCCGATGCTTCACTCCAGGTTTACTGTATCCCTTGAATCTTCTTATTGACGTTGAAACACAGAAATTGCATCGGAATTAAATAGAAAAGGCACAATGACGACTTAAGTACAAGAACACTGTCTCTTCTTACTGTCTATGTTTTGAACCAATCCTGCGACACTAGTTATAGATTCCGTTGCTTACCTTCGGTTTTACTGTGTCCCTTGGGCCTTCTTATTGACGATGAAACACACAAATTGCATCGGAATTAAATACAAAAGGCACAATGCATACTTAAGTACAAGAGACTGACTCCTCTTACTGTCTATGCTTTGAACCATTCCTGTGACACTAATTACAGATTCCGATGCTTCACTTCCGGTTTACTATATCCCTTGGACCTTCTTATTGACGATGAAACACAGATATTGCATCGGAATTAAATACAAAAGGCACAATGCCGACTTAAGTATAAGAACACTGACTCTTCCTACTGTCTAGGTTTTGAACCATTCCTGTGACACTAGTTATACATTCCGATGCTTCACTTCAGGTTTATTGTATCCCTTGTACCTTCTTATTGAAGATGGAACACACAAATTGCATCGGAATTAAATACAAAAGGCACCATGGCGACTTAAGTACAAGAAGTCTGACTCTTCTTATAGTCTATGTTTTGAACCATTCTATTGACACTAGTTATAGATTCACTCCAGGTTTACTGAATCCCTTGGACCTTCTTATTGACGATGAAACACAGTAATTGCATCGGAATTAAATAGAAAGGGCACAATGCCGACTTAAGTACAAGAAGATTGACTCCTCTTACTGACTATGTTTTGAACCATTCCTGTGACACTAGTTATAGATTCCGATGCTTCACTTCAGTTTTACTGTATCCCTTGGACCTTGTCATTGACGATGAAACACAGAAATTGGATCGGAATTAAATACATAAGGCAATATGCCGACTTAAGTAAACGAAGACTGACTCTTCTTACTGTCTATGTTTTGAACCATTCCTGTGACACTAGTTATAGATTCCGATGCTACACTCCATGTCTACTGTATCCCTTGGACCTTCGTATTGACGATGAAACACAGAAATTGCATCGGAATGAAATATAAAAGGCACAATGCCGACTTAAGTACAAGAACACTGACCCTTCTTACTGACTATGCTTTGAACCATTCCTGTGACACTAGTTATAGATTCCGATGCTTCACTTCAGGTTTACTGTATCCCTCCGACCATCTTGTTGACGATGAAACACAGAAATTGCATCGGAATTAAATAGAAAAGGCACTATGCCGACTTAAGTACAAGAAGTCTGACTCTTCTTACTGTCTATGTTTTGAACCATTCCTGTGACACTAGTTATAGATTCCGATGCTTCACTCCAGGTTCACTGTATCCCTTTTACCTTCTTATTGACGATGTAACACAGAAATTGCATCAGAATTGTCTTTTTGCTGTCTATGTTTTGAACCATTTCTGTGACACTAATTGTAGGTTCCAATGCTTCACTTCAGGTTTACTGTATCCCTTGGACCTTCTTATTGACGATGAAACACAGAAATTGCATCGGAATTAAATACAAAAGGCACAATGCCGACTTAAGTACAAGAACACTGACTCTTCCTACTCTCTATGATTTGAACCTTTCCTTTGACACAAGTTATAGATTCCGATGCTTCACTACAGGTTTACTGTATCCCTTGTACCTTCTTATTGACGATGAAACACAGAAATTGCATCGGATTGAAATACAAAAGGCACAATGCCGACTTAAGTACATGAAGACGGACTGTTCTTACTGACAATGAATTGAACCATTCCTGTGACACTAGTTATAGATTCCGATGCTTCACTTCAGATTTACTGTATCCCTAGGACATTCTTATTGACGATGAAACACAGAATTTGCATCGGAATTAAATACAAAATGCACAATGCCTGACTATGTTTTGAACCATTCCTGTGACACTAGTTATAGATTCCGATGCTTCACTTCAGGTTTACTGTAACCTTCTGACTTTCTTATTGACAATGGAACTCAGAAATTGCATCGGAATTAAATACAAAAGGCACAATGCCGACTTAAGTACAAGAAGACTGACTCTTCCTACTATGTATGTTTTGAAACATTCCAGTGACACTAGTTATAGATTCCGATGCTTCACTTCAGGTTTACTGGATCCCTCTGACCTTCTTACTGACGGTGAAACACAGAGATTGCATCGGAATTGAATACGAAAGGCACAATGCCGACTTAAGTACAAGAAGACTGACTCTTCTGACTGACAATGTTTATAACCATTCCTGTGACACTAGTTATAGATTCCAATGCTTCACTTCAGGGTTACTGTATCCCTCTGACCTTCTCATTGACGATGAAACACAGAAATTGCATCGGAATTAATAGATAAGGCACAATGCCGACATAAGTACAAGAACACTGACTCTTATTACTGTCTATGCTTTGAACCATTCCTGTGGCACTAGTTGTAGATTCCGATGTTTACCTTCAGGTTCACTGTATCCCTTGGACCTTCGTATTGACGATGAAACACAGAAATTGCAACGGAATTAAATACAAAACGCAAAAAGCCGACTTAAGTACAAGAAGACTGACTTCTCTTACTGTCTGTGTTGTCAACCGTTCCTGTGACACTAGTTATAGATTCCGATGCTTCACTTCAGATTTACTGTATCCCTGTGACCTTCTTATTGACGATGAAACTCAGATATTGCATCGGAATTAAATACAAAAGGCACAATGAAGACATAAGTACAAGAAGACAGACTCTTCTTATTGTCTATGTTTTGAACCATTCTATTGACACTAGTTATAGATTCCGATGCTTTACTCCAGGTTTACTGTATCCCTTGGAGCTTCTTATTGACGATGAAACACAGAAATTGCATCGGAAATAAATAGAAAGGGCACAATGCCGACTTAAGTACAAGAAGACTGACTCCTCTTACTGACTATGCTTTGAACCATTACATTGACACTAGTTATACATTCCGATGCTTCACTCCAGGTTAACTGAATCCTTTGGACCTTCTTATTGACGATGAAACACAGAAATTGCATCGGAATTAAATAAAAAAGACACAATGCCGACTTAAGAACAAGAAGACTGACTCTTCTTACAGACTATGCTTTGAACCATTCCTGTGACACTAGTTATATATTCCGATTCTTCACTTTAGGTTACTGTTTCCCTTGGACCTTCTTATTGACGCTGAAACACAGAAATTGCATCGGAATTAAATACAAATGGCACAATGCCGACTTAAGTACAAGAAGTCTGACTCTTCTTACTGTCAATGTTTTGAACCATTCATGTGACACGAGTTATAGATTGCGATGCTTCACTTCAAGTTTACTGTATTCTTGGACCTTCTAATTGACGATGAAATACAGAAATTGCATCGGAATTAAATACAAATGGCACAATGCCGACTTAAGGACAAGAAGACTGACTCTTCTTACTGACTATGTTTTGAACCATTCCTGTGAAACTAATTACAGATTCCGATGCTTCACTTCCGGTTTACTGTATCCCTTGGACCTTCTTATTGACGAAGAAACACAGAAATTGCATCAGAATTAAATACAAAAGGCACAATGCCGACTTAAGTACAAGAAGACTGACTCTTCTTACTGTCTATGTTTTGCACCAATCCTGTGACACTAGTTATAGATTCCGATGCTTCACTTCAGGTTAACTGTATCCCTTGGACCTTCTTATTGACGATGAAACTCAGAAATTGCATGGGAATTAAATACAAAAAGCACAATGCCGACTTATGTACAAAAAGACTGATTCTTTTTACTGACTATGTTTTGAACCATTCCGGTGATACTAGTTATAGATTCCGATGCTTCACTTCAGGTTTACTGTATCCCTCTGACCTTGTTATTGACGATGAAACACAGAAATTGCATCGGAATTATATACAAATGGCACTATGCCGACTTAAGTACAAGAACACTGACTCTTCTTACCGACTATGCTTTGAAAAATTCCTGTGTAACTAGTTATAGGTTCCGATGCTTCACTTCAGGTTTACTGTATCCCTCTGACCTACTTATTGACGATGAAACACAGAAATTGAATCGGAATTCGATAGAGAAGGCGCAATGCCGACTTAAGTACAAGAACACTGACTCTTCTTACTGTCTATGCTTTGAAACATTCCTGCGACACTAGTTATAGGGTTCGATGCTTCACTTCAGGTTTACTGTATCCCTTGGACCTTCTTATTGACGATGAATCAAAGAAATTGCATCGGTATTAAATACAAAAGGAACAATGCCGACTTAAGTACAATAAGACTGACTCTTCTTACAGTCTATGCTTTGAAACATTCCAGTGACACTAGTTATAGATTCCGATGCTCCACATCAGGTTTACTGCATCCCTCTGACCTTCTTACTGACGGTGAAACACAGAAATTGCATCGGAATTGAATGCTAAAGGCACAATGCCGACTTAAGTACAATAAGACTGACTCTTCTTACTGACTATGCTTTGAACCATTCCTGTGGCACTAGTTATAGATTCCGATGCTTCACTTCAGGGTTACTGTATCCCTTGGACCTTCTTATTGACGATGAAACACAGATATTGCATCGGAATTAAATACAAAAGGCACAATGCCGACTTAAGTATAAGAACACTGACTCTTCCTACTGTCTAGGTTTTGAACCATTCCTGTGTCACTAGTTATACATTCCGATGCTTCACTTCAGGTTTACTGTATCCCTCTGACCTTCTTATTGACGATGAAACACAGATATTGCATCGGAATTAAATACAAAAGGCACAATGCCGACTTAAGTACAAGAACACTGACTCTTCCTACTGTCTAGGTTTTGAACCATTCCTGTGACACTAGTTATACATTCCGATGCTTCAGTTCAGGTTTATTGTATCCCTTGTACCTTCTTATTGACGATGAAACACAGAAATTGCATCGGAATTAAATACAAAAGGCACCATGGCGACTTAAGTACATGAAAACCGACTCTTCTTATTGACAATGATTTGAACCATTCCTGTGACACTAGATATAGATTCCGATGCTTCACTTCAGGTTTACTGTATCCCTCTGACCTTCTTATTGACGATGAAACTCAGATATTGCATCGGAATTAAATACAAAAGACACAACGCCGACTTAAGAACAAGAAGACTGACTCTTCTTACAGACTATGTTTTGAACCATTCCTGTGACACTAGTTATATATTCCGATGCTTCACTTTAGGTTACTGTATCCCTTGGACCTTCTTATTAACGCTGAAACACAGAAATTGCATCGGAATTAAATAGAAATGGCACAATGCCGACTTAAGTACAGGAAGTCTGACTCTTCTTACTGTCAATGTTTTGAACCATTCATGTGACACGAGTTATAGATTGCGATGCTTCACTTCAAGTTTACTGTATCCTTGGACCTTCTAATTGACGATGAAATACAGAAATTGCATCGGAATTAAATACAAATTGCACAATGCCGACTTAAGGACAAGAAGACTGACTCTTCTTACTGACTATGTTTTTGAACCATTCCTGTGAGACTAGTTATTGATTCCGATGCATCACTTCAGGTTTACTGTATCCCTCTGACCTTCGTATTGACGATGAAACACAGAAATTGCACCGGAATTAAATACAAAAGGCACAATGCCGACTTAAGTACAAGATGACTGACTCTTCTTACTGTCTATGTTTTGAACCATTCCATTGACTCTAGTTATAGATTCCGATGCTTCACTCCAGGTTTACTGTATCCCTTGGACCTTCTTATTGACGATGAAACACGGAAATTGCATCGGAATTAAATAGAAAAGGCACAATGACGACTTAAGTACAAGAACACTGTCTCTTCTTACTGTCTATGATTTGAACCAATCCTGCGACAGTAGTTATAGATTCCGTTGCTTGACTTCGGTTTTACTGTGTCCCTTGGACCTTTTTATTGACGATGAAACACACAAATTGCATCGGAATTAAATACAAAACACACAATGCATACTTAAGTACAGCAGACTGACTCCTCTTACTGTCTATGTTTTGAACCATTCCTGTGACACTAATTACAGATTCCGATGCTTCACTTCCGGTTTACTGTATCCCTTGGACCTTCTTATTGACGAAGAAACACAGAAATTGCATCGGAATTAAATACAAAAGGCACAATGCCGACTTAAGTACAAGAAGACTGACTCTTCTTACTGTCTATGATTTGCACCAATCCTGTGACACTAGTTATAGATTCCGATGCTTCACTTCAGGTTAACTGTATCCCTTGGATCTTCTTATTGACGATGAAACTCATAAATTGCATGGGAATTAAAAACAAAAAGCACAATGCCGACTTAAGTACAAAAAGACTGACTCTTTTTACTGACTATGTTTTGAACCATTCCGGTGATACTAGTTATAGATTCCGATTCTTCACTTCAGGTTTACTGTATCCCTCTGACCTTTTTGTTGACGATGAAACACAGAAATAGCATCGGAATTAAATACAAATGGCACTATGCCGACTTAAGTACAAGAAGACTGACTCTTCCTACCGACTATGCTTTGAAAAATTCCTGTGTAACTAGTTATAGATTCCGATGCTTCACTTCAGGTTTACTGTATCCCTCTGACCTTCTTATTGACGATGAAACACAGAAATTGAATCGGAATTAAATAGAAAAGGCGCAATGCCGACTTAAGTACAAGAACACTGACTCTTCTTACTGACTACGCTTAGAACCATTCCTGTGGCACTAGTTATAGATTCCGATGCTTCACTTCAGGTTTACTGTATCCCTGTGATCTTATCATTGACGATGAAACACAGAAATTGCATCGGAATTAAATATAAAAGGCACAATGCCAACTTAAGTACAAGAAGACTGACTCTTCTTACTGTCTATGCTTTGAACCATTCCTATGACACTAGTTGTAGATTCCGATGCTTCACTTCAGGTTTACTGTATCCCTTGGACCTTCTTATTGACGATGAAACACAGAAATTGCATCGGAATTAAACACAAAAGGCACAATGCCGACTTAAGTACAAGAACACACTCTCTGCCTACTCTCTATGATTTGAACCATTCCTTTGACACTAGTTATAGATTCCGATGCTTCACTACAGGTTTACTGTAGTCCTTGTACCTTCTTATTGACGATGAAACACAGAAATTGCATCGGATTTAATTACAAAAGGCACAATGCCTGACTATGTTTTGAACCATTCCTGTGAAACTAGTTATAGATTCCGATGCTTCACTTCAGGTTTACTGTATCCTTCTGACTTTCTTATTGACGATGAAACTCAGAAATTGCATCGGAATTAAATACAAATGGCACAATACCGACTTCAGTACAAGAGGACTGACTCTTCTTACTGACTATGTTGTGAACCATTTCATTGACACTAGTTATAGATTCCGATGCATCTCTCCAGGTTTACTGTATCCCTTGGACCTTCTTATTGACGATGAAACAATGAAATTGCATCGGAATTCAATTGAAAAGGCACAATGCCGACTTAAGTACAAGAAGACTGACTCTTCTTACTGACTATGTTTTGAACCATTCCTGTGACACTAGTAATAGATTCCAAGGCTTCACTTCAGGTATACTGTATCCTTGGACCTTCGTATTGACGATGAAACTCAGAAATTGAATCGGAATTAAATACAAAAGGCACAATGCCGACTTAAGTACAAGAGGACTGACTCTTCTTACTGACTATGTTTTGAACCATTTCATTGACACTAGTTATAGATTCCGATGCATTACCTCAGGTTTACTGTATCCCTTGGACCTTCTTATTGACGATGAAACAATGAAATTGCATCGGAATTTAATTGAAAAGGCACAATGCCGACTTAAGTTCAAGAAGACAGACTCATCTTACTGACTATGTTTTGAACCATTCCTGTGACACTAGTTACCGATTGCGATGGTTCACTTCAGGTTTACTGTATCCCTCCGACCATCTCGTTGACGATGAAACACAGAAATTGCATCGGAATTAAATAGAAAGGGCACAATGCCGACTTAAGTACAAGAAGACTGACTCCTCTTACTGACTATGTTTTGAACCATTCCTGTGACACTACTTATAGATTCCGATGCTTCACTTCAGTTTTACTGTATCCCTTGGACCTTGTCATTGACGATGAAACACAGAAATTGCATCGGAATTAAATACATAAGGCAAAATGCCGACTTAAGTACACGAAGACTGACTCTTCTTACTGTCTATGTTTTGAACCATTCCTGTGACACTAGTTATAGATTCCGATGCTACACTCCATGTCTACTGTATCCCTTGGACCTTCTTATTGACGATTAAACACAGAAATTGAATCGGAATTAAATATAAAAGGCACAATGCCGACTTAAGTACAAGAAGACTGACTCATCTTACTGACTATGTTTTGAACCATTCCTGTGACACTAGTTACAGATTCCGATGCTTCACTTCAGGTTTACTGTATCCCTCCGACCATCTCGTTGACAATGAAACACAGAAATTGCATCGGAATTAAATAGAAAAGGCACAATGCCGACTTAAGTTCAAGAACACTGTCTCTTCCTACTCTCTATGATTTGAACCATTCCTTTGACACTAGTTATAGATTCCAATGCTTCACTACAGGTTTACTGTATCCCTTGTACCTTCTTATTGACGATGAAACACAGAAATTGCATCGGAATTTAATAAAAAGGCACAATGCCGACTTAAGTACAAGAAGACTGACTCTTCTTACTGACTATGTTTTGAACCATTCCTGTTACACTAGTTATAGATTCCAAGGCTTCACTTCAGGTATACTGTATCCTTGGACCTTCGCATTGACGATGAAACACAAAAATTGAATCGGAATTAAATACAAAAGGCACAATGACGACTTAAGTACATGAAGACCGACTCTTCTTACTGTCTATGTTTAGAACCATTCTCTGTGCCACTAGTTATAGATTCCGATGCTACACTCCAGGTTTACTGTATCCCTTGGACCTTCGTATTGACGATGAAACACAGAAATTGCATCGGAATTAAATACATATGGCACAATGCCGACTTAAGTACAAGAAGACTGACTCTTCCTACTATCTATGTTTTGAAACATTCCAGTGGCACTAGTTATAGATTCCGATGCTTCACTTCAGGTTTACTGTATCCCTCTGACCTTCTTACTGAGGGTGAAACACAGAAATTACATCGGAATTGAATACGAAAGGCACAATGCCGACTTAAGTTCAAGAAGACTGACTCTTCTGACTGACTATGTTTTGAATAATTCCTGTGCCACTAATTATAGATTCCGATGCTTCACGTCAGGTTTACTGTATCCCTCTGACATTCTCATTGACGATGAAACACAGAAATTGCATCGGAATTAAATAGATAAGGCACAATGCCAACTTAAGTACAAGAAGACTGACTCTTCTTACTGTCTATGCTTTGAACCATTCCTGAGGCACTAGTTGTAGATTCGGATGCTTCACTTCAGGTTCACTGTATCCCTTGGACCTTTGTATTGACGATGAAACACAGAAATTGCATCGGAATTAAATACCAAAGGCACAATACCGACTTAAGTACGAGAACACTGACTCTTCCTACTGTCTAGCTTTTGAACCATTCTTGTGGCACTAGTTATACATTCCGATGCTTCACTTCAGGTTTTCTGTATCCCTTGTACCTTCTTATTGACGATGAAACACAGAAATTGCATCGGAATTAAATACAAAAGGCACAATGGCGACTTAAGTACATGAAAACCGACTCTTCTTATTGACAATGATTTGAACCATTCCTGTGACACTAGTTTTAGATTCCGATGCTTCAGTTCAGGTTTACTGTATCACTTGGACATTCTTATTGACGATGAAACACAGAAATTGCATCGGAACTAAATACAAAACGCAAAAAGCCGACTTAAGTACAAGAAGACTGACTCCTCTTATTGTCTGTGTTGTGAACCATTCCTGTGACACTAGTTATAGATTCCGATGCTTCACTTCAGGTTTACTGTATCCTTCTTACTTTCTTATTGACGATGAAACACAGAAATTGCATCGGAATTTAATTGAAAAGGCACAATGCCGAATTAAGTACAAGGAGACTGACTCTTCTTACTGACTATGTTTTGAACCATTCCTGTCACACTAGTTATTGATTCCAAGGCTTCACTTCAGGTATACTGTATCCCTTGGACCTTCGTATTGACGATGAAACACAGAAATTGAATCGGAATTAAATACAAAAGGCACAATGCCGACTTAAGTACATGAAGACCGACTCTTCTTACTGACTATGTTTTGAACAATTCTGTGTGACACTAGTTATAGATTCCGATGCTGCACTCCAGGTTTCCTCTATCCCTTGAACTCCTTATTGACGATGAAACACAGAAATTGCATGGGAATTAAATCCAAAAGGCACAATGCCGACTTAAGTACAAGAAGACTGACTCTTCCTACTATCTATGTTTTGAACCATTCCTGTGACACTAGTTATAGATTCCGATGCATCACTTCAGGTTTACTGTATCCCTCTGACCTTATTGACGATGAAACACAGATATTGCATCGGAATTAAATGCAAAAGGCACAGTACCGACTTAAGTACAAGAAGACTGACTCTTTTTACTGTTTATGTCTTGAACCATTCCTGTGACACCAATTATATATTCCGATGCTCCACTGTAGGTTACTGTATCCCTTGGACCTTCTTATTGACGATGAAACACAGTAGTTTCATCGGAATTAAATACAAAAGGCACAATGCCGACTATAGTACAAGAAGACTGACTCTTCCTACTGCCTATGTTGTGAACTATTCCAGTGACACTAGTTATAGAGTCCGATGCTTCTCTTCAGGTTTATTGTATCCCTTGGACCAACTTATTGACGAGGAAAGACAGAAACTGCATCGGAATTAAATACAAAAGGCACAATGCTGACTTATGTACAAGAAGACTGACTCTTTTCACTGTCTATGTTTTGAAACATTCCTGTGACACTAGTTATAGATTCCAATGCTTCACTACAGGTTTACTGTATCCCTTAGACCATCTTAGTGACGATGAAACACAGAAATTGCATCTGAATTAAATACAAAAGGCACAATGATGACTTAAGTACAAGCAGACTGACTCTTCTTACTGTCTATGTTTTGAACCAATCCTGTGACACTAGTTATAGATTCCGATGCTTCACTTCAGGTTTACTGTATCCCTTCGGTCCTTCTTATTGACGATGAAACACAGAAATTGCATCGGAATTAAATACAAAAGGCACTATGCCGACTTAAGTACAAGGAGACTGAGTCTTCTTACTGACTATGTTTTGAACCATTCCTGTGACACTAGTTATAGGTTCCGATGCTTCACTTCAGGTTTACTGTATCCCTCTGACCATTTTATTGACGATGAAACACAGAAATTGCATCGGAATAAAATAGAAAATACACAATGCCGACTTAAGTACAAGAAGACTGACTCTTTTTACTGTCTATGATTTGAACCATTCCTGCGACACTAGTTATGGATTCCGATGCTTGACTTCAGTTTTACTGTATCCCTTGGACCTTCTTATTGACGATGAAACACAGAAATTGCATCGGAATTAAATACAAAAGGCACAATTACGACTTAAGTACAAGAGACTGACTCTTCTTACTGCCTATGTTTGAACCACTCCTGTGACACTAGTTATAGATTCCGATGCTTCACTTCAGGTCTACTATATCCCTTGGACCCCCATATTGACGATGAAACACAGAAATTGCATCGCAATTAAATACAAAAGGCACAATGCCGACTAAAGTACAAGAGGACTGACTCTTCTTACTGTCGATGCTTTGAACCAATCCTGTGAAACTAGTTATCGATTCCGATGCTTCAATTCAGGTTTACTGTATCCCTTGGACCTTCTTATTGACGACAAAAAACAGAAAGTGCTTCGGAATTAAATACAAAAGGCACAATGCCAACATAAGTACAAAAAGACTTACTCCTCTTACTGACTATGTTTTGAACCACTCCTGTGACACTAGTTATAGATTCCGATGCTACACTCCATGTTTACTGTATCCCTTGGACCTTCTTATTGACGATGAAACACAGACATTGCATCGGAATTAAATACAAATGGCACAATGCCGACTTAAGTACAAGAAGACTGACTCTTCTTACTGACTATGTTTTGGACCATTCCTGTGACACTAGTTATAGATTCCGATGCTTCACTTCAGGTTTACTGGACCCCTCTGACCTTCTTATTGACGATGAAACACAGAAATTGCAACGGAATTAAATAGAAAAGGAACAATGCCGACTTAAGTACTAGAAGACTGACTCTTCTTACTGTCTATGTTTTGAACCATTCCTGTGACACTAGTTTTAGATTCCGATGCTTCACTCCAGGATTACTGTACCCCTTGGATCTTCTTATTGACGATGAGTCACAGAAATTGCATCGGAATTAAATAGAAAAGGCACAATGCCGACTTAAGTACAAGAAGACTGACTCTTCTTACTGTCTATGTTTTGAACCATTCCTGCGACACTAGTTATAGATTCCGATGCTTGACTTCAGTTTTACTGTATCACTTGGACCTTCTTATTGAATATGATACACAGAAATAGCATCGGAATTAAACACAAAAGGCACAATGCCGACTTAAGTACAAGAGACTGACTCTTCTTACTGTCTATGTTTGAACCATTCTTGTGACACTAGTTATAGATTCCGATGCTTCACTTCAGGTTTACTGTCTCCCTTGGACCTCCTTAATGACGATGAAACACAGAAATTGCATCGGAATTAAATACAAAAGGCACAATGCCGACTTAAGTACAAGAAGACTGAATCTTGTTACTGTCTAAGTTTTGAACCAATCCTGTGAAACTAGTTATAGATTCCCATGCTTCACTTCAGGTTTACTGTATCCCTCTGACCCTCTTATTGACGATGAAACACTGAAATTGCATAGGAATTAAATACAAAAGGCACAATGCCGACTTAAGTACAAGAAGACTGATTCTTATTACTGACTATGTTTGAACCATTCCTGTGACACTAGTTATAGATTCCGATGCTTCACTTCAGGTTTAATGTATCCCTCTGACCTTCTTATTGACTATGAAACACAGAAATTGCGTCGGAATTAAATAGAAAAGGCACAATACCGACATAATTACAAGAAGACCGGCTCTTCTTACTGTCTACGATTTGAACCATTCCTGTGACACTAGTTACAGATTCCGATGCTTCACTTCAGGTTTACTGTATCCCTGGGACCTTCTTATTGACGATGAAACACAGAAATTGCATCGGAATTAAATACAAAAGGTACAATGCCGACTTAATTAAAAGAAGACTGACTCTTCCTACTGTCTATGTTTTGAACCATTCCTGTGACACCAGTTATAGATTCCGATGCTTCACTTCAGGTTTACTGTATCCCTTGGACCTTCGTATTGACGATGAAACACAGAAATTGAATCGGAATTAAATACAAAATTCACAATGCCGACTTAAGTACATGAAGACCGACTCTTCTTACTGACTATGTTTTGAACCTTCCTGAGACACTAGTTATAGATTCCGATGCTTTACTTCAGGTTTACTGTATCCCTTGGACCTTCTTATTGACGATGAAACACAGAAATTGCATCGGAATTAAATACAAAAGGCACAATGCCGACGTAAAGACAAGAAGTCTGACTCTTCTTACTGACTATGTTTTGAACCATTCCTGTGACACTAGTTACATATTCCCATGCTTTACTTTAGGTTACTGTATCCCTTGGACCTTCTTATTGACGTTGAAACACAGAAATTGCATCGGAATTAAATACAAAATGCACAATGCCGACTTAAGGACAAGAAGACTGACTCTTCTTACGGACTATGTTTTGAACCATTCCTGTGACACTAGTTACATATTCCGATGCTTTACTTTAAGTTACTGTATCCCTTGGACCTTCTTATTGACGTTGAAACACAGAAATTGCATCGGAATTAAATACAAAAGGCACAATGCCGACTTAAGTACAAGAAGTCTGACTCTTCTTACTGTCTATGTTTTGAACCATTCATGTGACACGAGTTATAGATTCCGATGCTTCACTTCAGGTTTACTGTATCCTTGGACCTTCTAATTGACGATAAAATACAGAAATTGCATCGGAATTGAATACGAAAGGCACAATGCCAACTTAAGGACAAGAAGACTGACTCTTCTTACTGACTATGTTTGAACCATTAATGTGACACTAGTTATAGATTCCGATTCTTCACTCCAGGTTTACTGTATCCCGTGGACCTTCGTATTGACGATGAAACACAGCAATTGCATCGGAATTAAATACAAAAGTCACAATGCCGACTTAAAGACATGAAGACTGACTCATCTTACTGGCTATGTTTTGAACCATTCCTGTAACACTAGTTATGGATTCCGATGCTTCACTTCAGGTTTACTGTATCCCTCTGACCTTCTTATTAACGATGAAACACAGAAATTGCATCGGAATTAAATAGAAAAGGAACAATGCCGACTTAAGTACAGGAAGACTGACTCTTGTTACTGCCTATGTTTATCACCAATCCTGTGAAACTAGTTATAGATTCCGATGCTTCACTTCAGGTTTACTGCATCCCTTGGACCTTCTTATTGACGATGAAACACAGAAAGTGCATCGGAATTAAATACAAAAGGCAAAATGCCGACTAAGTACAATAGACTGACTCTTCTTACTGACTATGCTTCGAACCATTCCTGTGACACTAGTTATAGATTAGGATGCTTCTCTTCAGGTTTACTGTATCCCTCTGACCTACTTATTGACGATGAAACACTGAAATTGCATCGGAATTAAATACAAAAGGCACAATGCCGACTTAAGTACAAGAAGACTGACTCTTATTTCTGACTATGTTTTGAACCACTCCTGTGACACTAGTTGTAGATTCCGATGCTTCACTTCACGTTTAATGTATCCCTCTGACCTTCTGATTCACGATGAAACACAGAAATTGCGTCGGAATTAAATAGAAAAGGCACAATGCCGTCATAAGTACAAGAAGACCGACTCTTCATACTGTCTATGTTTTGAACCATTAATGTGACACTAGTTATAGATTCCGATGCTTCCCTCCAGGTTAACTGTATCCCTTGGACCTTGTTATAGACGATGAAACAAAGAAATTGCATCGGAATTAAATACAAAAGGCACAATGCCGACTTAAGGACAAGAAGACTGACTCTTCTTACGGACTATGTTTTGAACAAATCCTGTGACACTAGATATATATTCCGATGCTTTACTTTAGGTTACTGTATCCCTTGGACCTTCTTATCGACGTTGAAACACAGAAATTGCATCGGAATTAAATACAAAAGGCACAATGCCGACTTAAGTACAAGAAGTCTGACTCTTCTTACTGTCTATGTTTTGAACCATTCATGTGACACGAGTTATAGATTCCGATGCTTCACTTCAGGTTTACTGTATCCTTGGACCTTCTAATTGACGATGAAATACAGAAATTGCATCGGAATTAAATACGAAATGCACAATGCCGACTTAAGGACAAGAAGACTGACTCTTCTTACTGACTATGTTTTGAACCATTAATGTGACACTAGTTATAGATTCCGATGCTTCACTTTATGTTTACTGTATCCCTTGGACCTTCTTATTGACGATGAAACACAGAAATTGCATCGGAATTAAATACCAAAGGTACAATGCCGACTTAAGTAAAAGATGACTGACTCTTCCTATCGTCTATGTTTTGAACCATTCCTGTGACACTAGTTACAGATTCCGATGCTCACTTCAGGTTTACTGTATCCCTTGAACCTTCGTATTGACGATGAAACACAGATATTGCATCGGAATTAAATACAAAAGGCACAATGCCGACTTAAGTACATGAAGACCGACTCTTCTTACTGACTATGTTTTGAACCATTACTGTGACACTAGTTATAGATTCCGATGCTTTACTTCAGGTTTACTGTATCCCTTGGACCTTCTTATTGACGATGAAACACAGAAATTGCATCGGAACTAAATACAAAAGACACAATGCCGACTTAAGTACTGTCTATGTTTTGTACCATTCCTGTGACACTACTTATAGATTCCGATCCTACACTCCAGGTTTACTGTATCCCTTGGACCTTCTTATTGACGATGAAACACAGAAATTGCACCGGTATTAAATACAAAATGCACAATGCAGACTTAAGGACAAGAAGACTTACTCTTCTTACTGCCTATGATTTGAACCATTCCATTGACACTAGTTATAGATTCCGATGCTTCACTCCAGGTTAACTGTATCCCTTGGACCTTCTTATTGACGATGAAACAAAGAAATTGCATCGGAAACAAATACAAGAGGCACAATGCCGACTTAAGGACAAGAAGACTGACTCTTCTTACAGACTATGTTTTGAACCATTCCTGTGACACTAGTTATATACTCCGATGCTTTACTTTAGGTTACTGTATCCCTTGGACCTTCTTATTGACGTTGAAACACAGAAATTGCATCGGATTAAATACAAAAGGCACAATGCCGACTGAAGTACAAGATGTCTGACTCTTCATTCTGTCTATGTTTTGAACCATTCATGTGACTTGAGTTATAGATACCGAAGCTTCACTTCAAGTTTTCTGTATCCTTGGACCTTCTTATTGACGATGAAACACAGAAATTGCATCGGAATTAAATAGAAAAGGCAAAATGCCGACTTAAGTACAAGAACACTGACTCTTCTTACTGTCTATGTTTTGAACCATTCCTGCGACACTAGTCATATATTCCGTTGCTTGACTTCAGCTTTACTGTATCCCTTGGACCTTCTTATTGACGATGAAACACAGAAATTGCATCGGAATTAAATACAAAAGGCACAATGCCTTCTTAAGTACAAGACAGTGACTCCCCTTACTGTCTATGTTTTGAACCATTCCTGTGACACTAATTATCGATTCCGATGCTTCACTTCCGGTTTACTGTATCCCTTGGACCTTCTCATTGACGATGAAACACAGAAATTGCATCGAAATTAAATACAAAATGCACAATGCCGACTTAAGTACAAGAAGTCTGACTCTTCTTACTGTCTATGTTTTGCACCAATCCTTGGACCTTCTTATTGACGATGAAACTCTGAAATTGCATCGGAATTAAATACAAAAATCACAATGCCGACTTAAGTAGAAAAAGACTGACTCTTCTTACTGACTATGTTTTGAACCATTCCTGTGACACTAGTTATAGATTCCGGTGCTTCACTTCAGGTTTACTGTATCCCTCTGACCTTCTCGTGGACGAGGAAACACAGAAATTAAATCGGAATTAAATACAAAAGGCACTATGCCGACTGAAGTACTAGAGACTGACTCTTCTTACTGTCTATGTTTTGAACCATTCCTGTGACATTAGTTATAGATTCCGAAGCTTCACTTCAGGTTCACTGTATCCCTTGGACCTTCTTATTGACGATGAAACACAATAATTGCATCGGAATTAAATACAAAAGTCACAATGCCGACTTAAGTACAAGAAGACTGACTCTTCTTACCGTCTATGTTTTGAAAGAATCCTGTGACACTAGTTATAGATTTCGATGCTTCATTTCAGGTTTACTGTATCCCTTGGACCTTCTTAGTGACGATGAAACTCAGATATTGCATCGGAATTAAATACAAAGCGCACAATGCCGACTTAAGTAAAAGAAGAAAGACTCTTCCTACTGTCTATGTTTTGAACCATTCCTGAACACTAGTTATAGATTCCGATGCTTCACTTCAGGTTTACTGTATCCCTTGGACCTTCGTATTGACGATGAAACACAGAAATTGCATCGGAATTAAATACAAAAGGCACAATGCCGACTTAAGTGCATGAAGACCGACTCTTCTTACTGACTATGTTTTGAACCATTCCTGTGACACTAGTTATAGATTTCGATGCTTTACTTCAGGTTTACTGTATCCCTTGGACCTTCTTATTGACGATGAAACACAGAAATTGCACCGGAATTAAATACAAAAGGCACAGTGCAGACTTAAGTGCAAGAAGACTGACTCTTCTTACTGCCTATGGTTTGAACCATTCCATTGACACTAGTTATAGATTCCGATGCTTCACTCCAGGTTAACTGTATCCCTGGGACCTTCTTATTGACGATGAAACAAAGAAATTGCTTCGGAATTAAATACAAAAGGCACAATGCCGACTTACGGACAAGAAGACGGACTCTTCTTACAGACTATGTTTTGAACCATTCCTGTGACACTAGTTATATATTCCGATCTTTACTTTAGGTTACTGTATCCCTTGGACCTTCTTATTGACGTTGAAACACAGAAATTGCATTGGAATTAAATACAAAAGGCACAATGCCGACTTAAGTACAAGAAGTCTGACTCTTCCTTCTGTCTATGTTATGAACCATTCATGTGACACAAGTTATAGATTCCGATGCTTCACTTCAAGTTTACTGTATCCTTGGACCTTCTAATTGACGATGAAATACAGAGATTGCATCGGAATTAAATACGATAGGCACAATGCCGACTTAAGGACAAGAAGACTGACTCTTCTTACTGACTATGTTTTGAACCATTCCTGCGACACTAGTTATAGATTCCGATGCTTCACTTCAGGTTTACTGTATCCCTCTGACCTTCTTATTGACGATGAAACACAGAAATTGCATCGGAATTAGATACAAAAGGCACAATGCCGACTTAAGTACAAGAAGACTGACTCTTCTTACTGTCTATGCTTAGAACCATTCCATTGACACTAGTTATAGATTCCGATGCTTCACTCCAGGTTTACTGTATCCCTTGGACCTTCTTATTGACGATGAAACACAGAAATTGCATCGGAATTAAATAGAAAAGGCACAATGCCGACTTAAGTACAAGAACACTGACTTTTCTTACTGTCTATGTTTTGAACCATTCCTGCGACACTAGTTATAGATTCCGTTGCTTGACTTCAGCTGTACTGTATCATTTGGACCTTCTTATTGACGACGAAACACGGAAATTGAATCGGAATTAAATACAAAAGGCACAATGCCGACATAAGGACAAGAAGACTGACTCATCTTACTGACTATGTTTTGAACCATTCCTGTGACACTAGTTATAGATTCCGATGCTTCACTTCAGGTTTACTGTATCCCTCTGAACTTCTTATTGACGATGAAACACAGAAATTAAATCGGAATTAAATACAAAAGGCACTATGCCGACTTAAGTACTAGAGACTGACTCTTCTTACTGTCTATGTTTTAAACCATTCCTGTGACACTAGTTATAGATTCCGATGCTTCACTTCAGGTTTTCTGTATCCCTCTGACCTTCTTATTGTCGATGAAACACAGAAATTGCATCGGAATTAAATACGAAAGGCACAATGCATACATAAGTACAAGAAGACTGACTCTTCTTACTGACTATGTTTTGAACCATTCCTGTGACAGTAGTAATAGATTCCGATGCTTCACTTCAGGTTTACTGTATCCCTCTGACCTTCTTATTGACGATGAAACACAGAAATTGCATTGGAATTAAATAGAAAAGGTACAATGCCGACTTAAGTACAAGAGGACTGACATTCTTACTGTCTATGCTTTGATCCATTCCTGTGACACTAGTTATAGATTCCGATGCATGACGTCAGTTTTACTGTATCCCTTGGACCTTCTTATTGACGATGAAACACAGAAATTGCATCGGAATTAAATACAAAACGCACAATGCCGACTTAAGTACAAGAGACTGACTTTTCTTACTGACTGTATTTTGATCCGTATCTGTGACACTAGTTATAGATTCCGATGCTTCACTTCAGGTTTACTGTATCCCTCTGACCTTATTGACGATGAAACACAGATATTGCATCGGAATTAAATGCAAAAGGCACAATACCGACTTAATTACAAGAAGACTGACTCTTTCTACACTCTATGTTGTGAACTATTCCTGTGACACTAGTTATAGTGTCCGATGCTTCACTTCAGGTTTATTGTATCCCTAGGACTTTCTTATTGACGATGAAAGACAGAAACTGCATCGGAATTAAATACAAAAGGCGCAATGCCGACTTAAGTACAAGAAGACTGACTCTTCTTACTGTCTATGTTTTGAACCATTCCTGTGACACTAGTTATAGATTCCGATGCTTCACTTCAGGTTTACTGCATCCCTTGGAAATTCTTATTTACGACGAAACACGGACATTGAATCGGAATTAAATACAAAAGGCACAATGCCGACATAAGGACAAGAAGACTGACTCATCTTACTGACTATGTTTTGAACCATTCCTGTAACACTAGTTATAGATTCCGATGCTTCACTTCAGGTTTACTGTATCCCTCTGACCTTCTTATTAACGATGAAACACAGAAATTGCATCGGAATTAAATACAAAAGGCACAATGCCGACTTAAGTACAAGAGACTGACTCTTCTTACTGTCTATGTCTGAACCATTCCTGTGACACTAGTTATAGATTCCGATGCTTCACTTCAGGTTTATTGTATCCCTTGCACCTCCTTATTGACGATGAAACACAGAAATTGCATCGGAATTAAATACAAAATGCACAATGCCGACTTAAGTACATGAAGACCGACTCTTCTTACTGACTATGTTTTGAACCATTCCTGTGACACTAGTTATAGATTCCGATGCTTTACTTCAGGTTTACTGTATCCCTTGGACCTTCTTATTGACGATGAAACACAGAAATTGCATCGGAACTAAATACAAAAGACACAATGCCGACTTAAGTACTGTCTATGTTTTGTACCATTTCTGTGACACTACTTATAGATTCCGATCCTACACTCCAGGTTTACTGTATCCCTTGGACCTTCTTATTGACGATGAAACACAGAAATTGTACCGGTATTAAATACAAAATGCACAATGCCGACTTAAGGACAAGAAGACTGACTCTTCTTACTGCCTATGATTTGAACCATTCCATTGACACTAGTTATAGATTCCGATGCTTCACTCCAGGTTAACTGTATCCCTTGGACCTTCTTATTGACGATGAAACAAAGAAATTGCATCGGAAATAAATACAAGAGGCACAATGCCGACTTAAGGACAAGAAGACTGACTCTTCTTACAGACTATGTTTTCAACCATTCCTGTGACACTAGTTATATACTCCGATGCTTTACTTTAGGCTACTGTATCCCTTGGACCTTCTTATTGACGTTGAAACACAGAAATTGCATCGGATTAAATACAAAAGGCACAATGCCGACTGAAGTACAAGATGTCTGACTCTTCTTTCTGTCTATGATTTGAACCATTCATGTGACTTGAGTTATAGATTCCGAAGCTTCACTTCAAGTTTACTGTATCCTTGGACCTTCTTATTGACGATGAAACACAGAAATTGCATCGGAATTAAATAGAAAAGGCAAAATGCCGACTTAAGTACAAGAACACTGACTCTTCTTACTGTCTATGTTTTGAACCATTCCTGCGACACTAGTTATATATTCCGTTGCTTGACTTCAGCTTTACTGTATCCCTTGGACCTTCTTATTGACGATGAATCACAGAAATTGCATCGGAATTAAATACAAGAGGCACAATGCCGACTTAAGGACAAGAAGACTGACTCTTCTTACAGACTATGTTTTGAACCATTCCTGTGACACTAGTTATATACTCCGATGCTTTACTTTAGGTTACTGTATCCCTTGGACCTTCTTATTGACGTTGAAACACAGAAATTGCATCGGATTAAATACAAAAGGCACAATGCCGACTGAAGTAGAAGATGTCTGACTCTTCTTTCTGTCTATGTTTTGAACCATTCATGTGACTTGAGTTATAGATTCCGAAGCTTCACTTCAAGTTTACTGTATCCTTGGACCTTCTTATTGACGATGAATCACAGAAATTGCATCGGAATTAAATAGAAAAGGCAAAATGCCGACTTAAGTACAAGAACACTGACTCTTCTTACTGTCTATGTTTTGAACCATTCCTGCGACACTAGTTATATATTCCGTTGCTTGACTTCAGCTTTACTGTATCCCTTGGACCTTCTTATTGACGATGAAACACAGAAATTGCATCGGAATTAAATACAAAAGGCACAATGCCTTCTTAAGTACAAGACAGTGACTCCCCTTACTGTCTATGTTTTGAACCATTCCTGTGACACTAATTATCGATTCCGATGCTTCACTTCCGGTTTACTGTATCCCTTGGACCTTCTCATTGACGATGAAACACAGAAATTGCATCGGAATTAAATACAAAATGCACAATGCCGACTTAAGTACAAGAAGTCTGACTCTTCTTACTGTCTATGTTTTGCACCAATCCTGTGACACTGGTTATAGATTCCGATGCTTCACTTCAGTTTTACTGTATCCCTTGGACCTTCTTATTGACGATGAAACACAGAAATTGCATCGGAATTAAATACAAAAATCACAATGCCGACTTAAGTAGAAAAAGACTGACTCTTCTTACTGACTATGTTTTGAACCATTCCTGTGACACTAGTTATAGATTCCGGTGCTTCACTTCAGGTTTACTGTATCCCTCTGACCTTCTCGTGGACGATGAAACACAGAAATTAAATCGGAATTAAATACAAAAGGCATTATGCCGACTGAAGTACTAGAGACTGACTCTTCTTACTGTCTATGTTTTGAACCATTCCTGTGACATTAGTTATAGATTCCGAAGCTTCACTTCAGGTTCACTGTATCCCTTGGACCTTCTTATTGACGATGAAACACAAAAATTGCATCGGAATTAAATACAAAAGTCACAATGCCGACTTAAGTACAAGAAGACTGACTCTTCTTACCGTCTATGTTTTGAAAGAATCCTGTGACACTAGTTATAGATTTCGATGCTTCATTTAAGGTTTACTGTATCCCTTGGACCTTCTTAGTGACGATGAAACTCAGATATTGCATAGGAATTAAATACAAAGCGCACAATGCCGACTTAAGTAAAAGAAGAAAGACTCTTCCTACTGTCTATGTTTTGAACCATTCCTGAACACTAGTTATAGATTCCGATGCTTCACTTCAGGTTTACTGTATCCCTTGGACCTTCGTATTGACGATGAAACACAGAAATTGCATCGGAATTAAATACAAAAGACACAATGCCGACTTAAGTGCATGAAGACCGACTCTTCTTACTGACTATGGTTTGAACCATTCCTGTGACACTAGTTATAGATTTCGATGCTTTACTTCAGGTTTACTGTATCCCTTGGACCTTCTTATTGACGATGAAACACAGAAATTGCACCGGAATTAAATACAAAAGGCACAGTGCAGACTTAAGTGCAAGAAGACTGACTCTTCTTACTGCCTATGGTTTGAACCATTCCATTGACACTAGTTATAGATTCCGATGCTTCACTCCAGGTTAACTGTATCCCTGGGACCTTCTTATTGACGATGAAACAAAGAAATTGCATCGGAATTAAATACAAAAGGCACAATGCCGACTTACGGACAAGAAGACGGACTCTTCTTACAGACTATGTTTTGAAGCATTCCTGTGACACTAGTTATATATTCCGATCTTTACTTTAGGTTACTGTATCCCTTGGACCTTCTTATTGACGTTGAAACACAGAAATTGCATTGGAATTAAATACAAAAGGCACAATGCCGACTTAAGTACAAGAAGTCTGACTCTTCCTTCTGTCTATGTTATGAACCATTCATGTGACACAAGTTATAGATTCCGTTGCTTGACTTCAGCTGTACTGTATCCCTTGGACCTTCTTATTGACGATGAAACACAGAAATTGCATCGGAATTAAATACTAAATGCACAATGCCTTCTTAAGTACAAGAGACTGACTCCTCTTACTGTCTATGTTTAGAACCATTCCTGTGACACTAATTATCGATTCCGATGCTTCACTTCCGGTTTACTGTATCCCTTGGACCTTCTTATTGACGATGAAACACAGAAATTGCATCGGAATTAAATACAAAATGCACAATGCCGACTTAAGTACAAGAAGTCTGACTCTTCTTACTGTCTATGTTTTGCACCAATCCTGTGACACTGGTTATAGATTCCGATGCTTCACTTCAGGTTTACTCTATCCCTTGGACCTTCGTATAGACGATGAAACTCAGAAATTGCATCGGAATTAAATACAAAAATCACAATGCCGACTTAAGTTGAAAACGACTGACTCTTCTTACTGACTATGTTTTGAACCATTCCTGTGACACTAGTTATAGATTCCGATGCTTCACTTCAGGTTTACTGTATCCCTCTGAACTTCTTATTGACGATGAAACACAGAAATTAAATCGGAATTAAATACAAAAGGCACTATGCCGACTTAAGTACTAGAACTGACTCTTATTACTGTCTATGCTTTAAACCATTCCTGTGACACTAGTTATAGATTCCGATGCTTCACTTCAGGTTTTCTGTATCCCTCTGACCTTCTTATTGTCGATGAAACACAGAAATTGCATCGGAATTAAACACGAAAGGCACAATGCAGACTTAAGTACAAGAAGACTGACTCTACTTACTGACTATGTTTTGAACCATTCCTGTGACACTAGTAATAGATTCCGATGCTTCACTTCAGGTTTACTGTATCCCTCTGACCTTCTTATTGACGATGAAACACAGAAATTGCATTGGAATTAAATAGAAAAGGTACAATGCCGACTTAAGTACAAGAGGACTGACACTTCTTACTGTCTATGCTTTGATCCATTCCTGTGACACTAGTTATAGATTCCGATGCATGACGTCAGTTTTACTGTATCCCTTGGACCTTCTTATTGACGATGAAACACAGAAATTGCATCGGAATTAAATACAAAACGCACAATGCCGACTTAAGTACAAGAGACTGACTTTTCTTATTGACTGTATTTTGATCCATATCTGTGACACTAGTTATAGATTCCGATGCTTCACTTCAGGTTTACTGTATCCCTCTGACCTTATTGACGATGAAACACAGATATTGCATCGGAATTATATGCAAAAGGCACAATACCGACTTAATTACAAGAAGACTGACTCTTCCTACAGTCTATGTTGTGAACTATTCCTGTGACACTAGTTATAGTGTCCGATGCTTCACTTCAGGTTTATTGTATCCCTAGGACTTTCTTATTGACGATGAAAGACAGAAACTGCATCGGAATTAAATACAAAAGGCGCAATGCCGACTTAAGTACAAGAAGACTGACTCTTCTTACTGTCTATGTTTTGAACCATTCCTGTGACACTAGTTATAGATTCCGATGCTTCACTTCAGGTTTACTGTATCCCTTGGAAATTCTTATTGACGACGAAACACGGAAATTGAATCGGAATTAAATACAAAAGGCACAATGCCGACATAAGGACAAGAAGACTGACTCATCTTACTGACTATGCTTTGAACCATTCCTGTAACACTAGTTATAGATTCCGGTGCTTCACTTCAGGTTTACTGTATCCCTCTGACCTTCTTATTAACGATGAAACACAGAAATTGCATCGGAATTAAATACAAAAGGCACAATGCCGACTTAAGTACAAGAGACTGACTCTTCTTACTGTCTATGTTTGAACCATTCCTGTGACACTAGTTATAGGTTCCGATGCTTCACTTCAGGTTTATTGTATCCCTTGCACCTCCTTATTGACGATGAAACACAGAAATTGCATCGGAATTAAATACAAAATGCACAATGCCGACTTAAGTACATGAAGACCGACTCTTCTTACTGACTATGTTTTGAACCATTCCTGTGACACTAGTTATAGATTCCGATGCTTCACTCCAGGTTTACTGTATCCCTTGGACCTTCTTATTGACGATGAAACACAGAAATTGCATCGGAATTAAATACAAAAGGCACAATGCCGACTTCAGGACAAGAAGACTGACTCTCCTTACTGACTATGTTTTGAACCATTCCACTGACACTAGATATAGATTCCGATGCTTCACTCCAGGTTTCCTGTATCATTTGGACCTTCTTATTGACGATGAAACAAAGAAATTGCATCGGAATTAAATACAAAAGGCCCAATGCCGACTTAAGGACTAGAAGACTGACTCTTCTTACAGACTATGTTTTGAACCATTCCTGTGACACTAGTTATATATTCCGTTGCTTTACTTTACGTTACTGTATCCCTTGGACCTTCTTATTGACGTTGAAACACAGAAATTGCATCGGAATTAAATACAAAAGGCACAATGTCGACTTAAGTACAAGAGGTCTGACTCTTCTTACTATGTTTTGAACCATTCATGTGACACGAGTTATAGTTTCCGATGCTTCACTTGAAGTTTACTGTATCCTTGGACCTTCTAATTGACGATGAAATACAGAAATTGCATCGGAATTATATACGAAAGGCACAATGGCGTCTTAAGGACAAGAAGACTGACTCTTCTTACTGCCTATGTTTGAACCATTCCTGTGACACTAGTTATAGATTACGATGCTTCACTTCAGGTTTACTGTATCCCTCTGACCTTCGTATTGACGATGAAACACAGAAATTGCACCGGAATTAAATACAAAAGGCGCAATGGCGACTTAAGTACAAGAAGACTGACTCTTCTTACTGTCTATGTTTAGAACCATTCCATTGACACTAGTTATAGATTCCGATGCTTGACTCCAGGTTTACTGTATCCCTTGGACCTTCTTATTGACGATGAAACACAGAAATTGCATCGGAATTAAATAGAAAAGGCACAATGCCGACTTAAGTACAAGAACACTGACTCTTCTAACCGTCTATGCTTTGAACCATTCCTGCGACACTAGTTATAGATTCCTTTGCTTGACTTCAGCTTTACTGTATCCCTTGGACCTTCTTATTGACGATGAAACACAGAAATTGCATCATAATTCAATACAAAAAGCTCAATGCATACTTAAGTACAAGAGACTGACTCCTCTTACTGTCTATGTTTTGAACCATTCCTGAGACACTAATTATCGATTCCCATGTTTCACTTCCGGTTTACTGTATCCCTTGGACCTTCTTATTGACGATGAAACACAGAAATTGCATCGGAATTAAATACAAAATGCACAATGCCGACTAAAGTACAAGAAGTCTGACTCTTCTTACTGTCTATGTTTTGCACCAATCCTGTGACACTAGTTATAGATTCCGATGCTTCACTTCAGGTTTACTGTATCCCTTGGACATTCTTATTGACGATGAAACTCAGAAATTGCATCGGAATTAAATACAAAACTCACAATGCCGACTTAAGTTCAAAAAGACTGACTCTTCTTACTGACTATGCTTTGAACCATTCCTGTGACACTAGTTATAGATTCCGATGCTTCACTACAGGTTTACTGTATCCCTCTGACATTCTTATTGACGATGAAACACAGTAATTGAATCGGAATTAAATACAAAAGGCACTATGGCGACTTAAGTACTAGAGACTGACTCTTCTTACTGTCTATGTTTTGAACCATTCCTGTGACACTAGTTATAGATTCCGATGCCTCACTTCAGGTTTACTGTATCCCTTGGACCTTCTTATTGACGATGAAACTCAGAAATTGCATCAGAATTAAATACAAAGGGCACAATGCCGACTTACGTAGAAAAAGACTGACTCTCCTTACTGACTATGTTTGAACCATTCCTGTGACACTAGTTATAGATTCCGATGCTTCACTTCAGGTTTGCTGTATCCCTCTGACCTTCTTATTGATGATGAAACACAGAAATTGCATCGGAATTAAATACAAAAGGCACAATGCAGACTTATGTACATGGAGACTGACTCTTCTTACTGACTATGCTTTGAACCATTCCTGTGACACTAGTTATAGATTCCGATGCTTCACTTCAGGTTTACTGTACCCCTCTGACCTTCTTATTGACGATGAAACACAGAAATTGCATCGGAATTAAATAGAAAAGGTACAATGCCGACTTAAGTACAAGAGGACTGACTCTTCCTACTGTCTATGTATTGATCCATTCCTGTGACAATAGCTATTGATTCCGATGCATGACGTCAGTTTTACTGTATCCCTTGGACCTTCTTATTGACGATGAAACAAAGACATTGCATCGGAATTAAATACAAAAGGCATAATGGCGACTTATGGACAAGAAGACTGACTCTTCTTACAGACTAAGTTTTGAACCATTTTTGTGACACTGGTCATATATTCCGATGCTTCACTTTAGGTTACTGTATCCCTTGGACCTTCTTATTGACGTTGAAACACAGAAATTGCATCGGAATTAAATACAAAAGGCACAATGCCGACTTAAGTACAAGAAGTCTGACTCTTCTTACTGTCTATGTTTTGAACCATTCATGTGACACGAGTTATAGATTCCGTTGCTTCACTTCAAGTTTACTGTATCCTTGGACCGTCTCATTGACGATGAAATACAGAAATTGCATCGGAATTAAATACGAAAGGCACAATACCGCCTTAAGGACAAGAAGACTGACTCTTCTTATTGACTATGTTTTGAACCATTCCTGTGACACTAGTTATAGATTCCGATGCTTCACTTCAGGTTGACTGTATCCCTCTGACCTTCGTATTGACGTTGAAACACAGAAATTGCACCGGAATTAAATACAAAAGGCACAATGCGAACTTAAGTACAAGAAGACTGACTCTTCTTACTGTCTATGTTTAGAACCATTCCATTGACAGTAGTTATAGATTCCGATGCTTCACTCCAGGTTTACTGTATCCCTTGGACCTTCTTATTGACGATGAAACACAGAAATTGCATCGGAATTAAATACAAAATACACAATGCCAAATTAAGTACAAGAAGTCTGACTATTCTTACTGTCTATGTTTTGCATGAATCCTGTGACACTAGTTATAGATTCCGATGCCTCACTTCAGGTTTACTGTATCCCTTGGACCTACTTATTGACGATGAAACTCAGAGATTGCATCGGAATTAAATACAAAAGGCACAATGCCGACTTAAGTACAAAAAGATTGACTCTTCTTACTGACTATGCTTTGAACCATTCCTGTGACACTAGTTATAGATTCCGATGCTTCACTTCAGGTTTACTGTATCCCTTTGACCTTATTATTGACGATGAAACACAGAAATTGAATTGGAATTAAATACAAAAGGCACTATGCCAACTAAAGTACTAGAGACTGACTCTTCTTACTGTCTATGTTTTGAACCATTCCTGTGACACTAGTTATAGATTCCGATGCTTCACTTCAGGTTTACTGCATTTCTTGGACCTTCTTATTGACGATGAAACACAGAAATTGCATCGGAATTAAATACAAAAGGCACAATGCCGACTTAAGTACAAGAAGACTGTATCTTCTAACTGTCTATGTTTTGAACCAATCCTGTGACACTAGTTATAGATTTCGATGCTTCACTTCAGGTTTACTGTATCCCTTGGACCTTCTTATTGACGATGAAACTCAGAAATTGCATCGGAATTAAACACAAAGGGCACAATGCCGACTTAAGTAGAAAAAGACTGACTCTTCTTACTGACTATGTTTGAGCCGTTCCTGTGACACTAGTTATAGATTCCGACGCTTCACTTCAGGTTTACTCTATCCCTCTGACCTTCTTATTGCCGATGAAACACAGAAATTGCATCGGAATTAAATAGAAAATGCACAATGCCGACTTAAGTACAACAGGACTGACTCTTCCTACTGTCTATGTATTGATCCATTCCTGTGACACAAGTTATAGATTCCGATGCATGACGTCAGTTTTACTGTATCCTTTGGACCTTCTTATTGACGATGAAACACAGAAATTGCATCGGAATTAAATACAAAACGCACAATGCCGACTTAAGTACAAGAGACTGACTTTTCTTACTGACTATATTTTGAACCATATCTGTGACACTAGTTATAGATTCCGATGCTTCACTTTAGGTTTACTGTATCCCTCTGACCTTCTTATTGACGATGAAACACAGAAATTGCATCGGAATAAAATAGAAAAGGCACAATGCCGACTTAAGTACAAGAATACTTACTCTTCTTACGGACTATGATTTGGCCCATTCCTGTGACACTAGTTACAGATTCCGATGCTAAACTTCAGGTTTACTGTATCCCTCTGACCTTCGTATTGACGATGAAACACAGATATTGCATCTGAATTAAATACAAATGGCACAATGCCGACTTAAGTACTGTCTATGCTGTGAACCATTCCTGTGACACTAGTTATAGATTCCGATGCTTCACTCCAGGTTTACTGTATCCCTAGGACCTTCATATTGACGATAAAACACAGAAATTGCATCGGAATTAAATACAAAAGACATAAGGCCGACTTAAGGACAAGAAGACTGACTCTTCTTACTGACTATGTTTTGAACCATTCCTGTGACACTAGTTATAGATTATGATGCTTCACTTCAGGTCTACTGTATCTATTGGACTTTCTTATTGACGATGAAACACAGAAATGGCATCGTAATTAAATACAAAAGGCACAATGCCGACTTAAGTACATGAATACTGACTCTTCTTCCTGACTATGTTTTGAACCATTCCTGTGACACTAGTTATAGATTCCGAAGCTTCACTTCAGGTTTACTGTATCATTTGGACCTTCTTATTGACGATGAAACACAGATATTGCATCGGAATTAAATACAAAATGCACAATACCGACTTAAGTACAAGAAGACTGACTCTTCTTACTGTCTATGTTATGAACCATGCCTGTGACACTAGTTGGCGATTCCGATGCTTCACATCAGGTTACTGTATCATTTGGACCTTCTTATTGAAGATGAAACACAGAAATTACATCGGAATTAAATACAAAAGGTACATTGCCAACTTAAGTACAAAAAGACAGACTCTTCATACTGACTATGTTTTGAACCTTTCCTGTGACACTAGTTATAGATTCCGATGCCTCACTTCAGGTTTACTGTATCCCTCTGACCTTCTTATTGACGATGAAACACAGAAATTGCACCGGAATTAAATGAAAAAGGCACAATGCCGACTTAAGTACAAGACGACTGTATCTTCTTACTGTCTATGCTTTGAACCATCCCTGTGACACTAGTTATAGATTCCGATGCTGCGCTCCAGGTTAACTGTATCCCTTGGACCTTCTCAATGACGATGAAACACAGAAATTGCATCGGAATTAAATACAAATGGCACAATGCCGACTTAAGGACAAGAAGACTGACTTTTCTTACTGAGTGTGTTTTGACCCATTCCTGTGACACAAGTTATAGATTCCGATGCCTCACTTCAGGTTTACTGTATCCCTCTGACCTTCTCGTGGACGATGAAACACAGAAATTAAATCGGAATTAAATACAAAAGGCACTATGCCGACTGAAGTACTAGAGACTGACTCTTCTTACTGTCTATGTTATGAACCATTCCTGTGACATTAGTTATAGATTCCGAAGCTTCACTTCAGGTTCACTGTATCCCTTGGACCTTCTTATTGACGATGAAACACAAAAATTGCATCGGAACTAAATACAAAAGTCACAATGCCGACTTAAGTACAAGAAGACTGACTCTTCTTACCGTCTATGTTTTGAAAGAATCCTGTGACACTAGTTATAGATTTCGATGCTTCATTTCAGGTTTACTGTATCCCTTGGACCTTCTTAGTGACGATGAAACTCAGATATTGCATCGGAATTAAATACAAAGCGCACAATGCCGACTTAAGTAAAAGAAGAAAGACTCTTCCTACTGTCTATGTTTTGAACCATTCCTGAACACTAGTTATAGATTCCGATGCTTCACTTCAGGTTTACTGTATCCCTTGGACCTTCGTATTGACGATGAAACACAGAAATTGCATCGGAATTAAATACAAAAGGCACAATGCCGACTTAAGTGCATGAAGACCGACTCTTCTTACTGACCATGTTTTGAACCATTCCTGTGACACTAGTTATAGATTTCGATGCTTTACTTCAGGTTTACTGTATCCCTTGGACCTTCTTATTGACGATGAAACACAGAAATTGCACCGGAATTAAATACAAAAGGCACAGTGCAGACTTAAGTGCAAGAAGACTGACTCTTCTTACTGCCTATTTTTTGAACCATTCCATTGACACTAGTTATAGATTCCGATGCTTCACTCCAGGTTAACTGTATCCCTGGGACCTTCTTATTGACGATGAAACAAAGAAATTGCATCGGAATTAAATACAAAAGGCACAATGCCGACTTACGGACAAGAAGACGGACTCTTCTTACAGACTATGTTTTGAACCATTCCTGTGACACTAGTTATATATTCCGATCTTTACTTTAGGTTACTGTATCCCTTGGACCTTCTAATTGACGTTGAAACACAGAAATTGCATTGGAATTAAATAGAAAAGGCACAATGCCGACTTAAGTACAAGAAGTCTGACTCTTCCTTCTGTCTATGTTATGAACCATTCATGTGACACAAGTTATAGATTCCGATGCTTCACTTCAAGTTTACTGTATCCTTGGACCTTCTAATTGACGATGAAATACAGAGATTGCATCGGAATTAAATACGAAAGGCACAATGCCGACTTAAGGACAAGAAGACTGACTCTTCTTACTGACTATGTTTTGAACCATTCCTGTGACACTAGTTATAGATTCCGATGCTTCACTTCAGGTTTACTGTATCCCTCTGACCTTCTTATTGACGATGAAACACAGAAATTGCATCGGAATTAAATACAAAAGGCACAATGCCGACTTAAGTACAAGAAGACTGACTCTTCTTACTGTCTATGCTTAGAACCATTCCATTGACACTAGTTATAGATTCCGATGCTTCACTCCAGGTTTACTGTATCCCTTGGACCTTCTTATTGACGATGAAACACAGAAATTGCATCGGAATTAAATAGAAAAGGCACAATGCCGACTTAAGTACAAGAACACTGACTTTTCTTACGGTCTATGTTTTGAACCATTCCTGCGACACTAGTTATAGATTCCGTTGCTTGACTTCAGCTGTACTGTATCCCTTGGACCTTCTTATTGACGATGAAACACAGAAATTGCATCGGAATTAAATACAAAATGCACAATGCCTTCTAAAGTACAAGAGACTGACTCCTCTTACTGTCTAAGATTAGAACCATTCCTGTGACACTAATTATCGATTCCGATGCTTCACTTCCGGTTTACTGTATCCCTTGGACCTTCTTATTGACGATGAAACACAGAAATTGCATCGGAATTAAATACAAAATGCACAATGCCGACTTAAGTACAAGAAGTCTGACTCTTCTTACTGTCTATGTTTTGCACCAAACCTGTGACACTGGTTATAGATTCCGATGCTTCACTTCAGGTTTACTCTATCCCTTGGACCTTCGTATAGACGATGAAACTCAGAAATTGCATCGGAATTAAATACAAAAATCACAATGCCGACTTAAGTTGAAAACGACTGACTCTTCTTACTGACTATGTTTTGAACCATTCCTGTGACACTAGTTATAGATTCCGATGCTTCACTTCAGGTTTACTGTATCCCTCTGAACGTCTTATTGACGATGAAACACAGAAATTAAATCGGAATTAAATACAAAAGGCACTATGCCGACTTAAGTACTAGAGACTGACTCTTCTTACTGTCTATGTTTTAAACCATTCCTGTGACACTAGTTATAGATTCCGATGCTCACTTCAGGTTTTCTGTATCCCTCTGACCTTCTTATTGTCGATGAAACACAGAAATTGCATCGGAATTAAATACGAAAGGCACAATGCAGACTTAAGTACAAGAGGACTGACTCTTCTTACTGACTATGTTTTGAACCATTCCTGTGACACTAGTAATAGATTCCGATGCTTCACTTCAGGTTTACTGTATCCCTCTGACCTTCTTATTGACGATGAAACACAGAAATTGCATTGGAATTAAATAGAAAAGGTACAATGCCGACTTAAGTACAAGAGGACTGACACTTCTTACTGTCTATGCTATGATCCATTCCTGTGACACTAGTTATAGATTCCGATGCATGACGTCAGTTTTACTGTATCCCTTGGACCTTCTTATTGACGATGAAACACAGAAATTGCATCGGAATTAAATACAAAACGCACAATGCCGACTTAAGTACAAGAGACTGACTTTTCTTACTGACTGTATTTTGATCCATATCTGTGACACTAGTTATAGATTCCGATGCTTCACTTCAGGTTTGCTGTATCCCTCTGACCTTATTGACGATGAAACACAGATATTGCATCGGAATTAAATGCAAAAGGCACAATACCGACTTAATTACAAGAAGACTGACTCTTCCTACAGTCTATGTTGTGAACTATTCCTGTGACACTAGTTATAGTGTCCGATGCTTCACTTCAGGTTTATTGTATCCCTAGGACTTTCTTATTGACGATGAAAGACAGAAACTGCATCGGAATTAAATACAAAAGGCGCAATGCCGACATAAGTACAAGAAGACTGACTCTTCTTACTGTCTATGTTTTGAACCATTCCTGTGACACTAGTTATAGATTCCGATGCTTCACTTCAGGTTTACTGTATCCCTTGGAAATTCTTATTGACGAAGAAACACGGAAATTGAATTGGAATTAAATACAAAAGGCACAATGCCGACATAAGGACAAGAAGACTGACTCATCTTACTGACTATGTTTTGAACCATTCCTGTAACACTAGTTATAGATTCCGATGCTTCACTTCAGGTTTACTGTATCCCTCTGACCTTCTTATTAACGATGAAACACAGAAATTGCATCGGAATTAAATACAAAAGGCACAATGCCGACTTAAGTACAAGAGACTGACTCTTCTTACTGTCTATGCGTGAACCATTCCTGTGACACTAGTTATAGATTCCGAAGCTTCACTTCAGGTTTACTGTATCATTTGGACCTTCTTATTGACGATGAAACACAGATATTGCATCGGAATTAAATACAAAAGGCACAATACCGACTTAAGTACAAGAAGACTGACTCTTCTTACTGTCTATGTTATGAACCATGCCTGTGACACTAGTTGGCGATTCCGATGCTTCACATCAGGTTTACTGTATCATTTGGACCTTCGTATTGACGATGAAACACAGAAATTACATCGGAATTAAATACAAAAGGTACATTGCCAACTTAAGTACAAAAAGACTGACTCTTCATACTGACTATGTTTTGAACCATTCCTGTGACACTAGTTATAGATTCCGATGCCTCACTTCAGGTTTACTGTATCCCTCTGACCTTCTTATTGACGATGAAACACAGAAATTGCACCGGAATTAAATGAAAAAGGCACAATGCCGACTTAAGTACAAGACGACTGTATCTTCATACTGTCTATGCTTTGAACCATCCCTGTGACACTAGTTATAGATTCCGATGCTGCTCTCCAGGTTAACTGTATCCCTTGGACCTTCTCAATGACGATGAAACACAGAAATTGCATCGGAATTAAATACAAATGGCACAATGCCGACTTAAGGACAAGAAGACTGACTCTTCTTACTGAGTGTGTTTTGACCCATTCCTGTGACACAAGTTATAGATTCCGATGCCTCACTTCAGGTTTACTGTATCCCTCTGACCTTCTCGTGGACGATGAAACACAGAAATTAAATCGGAATTAAATTCAAAAGGCACTATGCCGACTGAAGTACTAGAGACTGACTCTTCTTACTGTCTATGTTTTGAACCATTCCTGTGACATTAGTTATAGATTCCGAAGCTTCACTTCAGGTTCACTGTATCCCTTGGACCTTCTTATTGACGATGAAACACAAAAATTGCATCGGAATTAAATACAAAAGTCACAATGCCGACTTAAGTACAAGAAGACTGACTCTTCTTACCGTCTATGTTTTGAAAGAATCCTGTGACACTAGTTATAGATTTCGATGCTTCATTTCAGGTTTACTGTATCCCTTGGACCTTCTTAGTGACGATGAAACTCAGATATTGCATCGGAATTAAATACAAAGCGCACAATGCCGACTTAAGTAAAAGAAGAAAGACTCTTCCTACTGTCTATGTTTTGAACCATTCTTGAACACTAGTTATAGATTCCGATGCTTCACTACAGGTTTACTGTATCCCTTGGACCTTCGTATTGACGATGAAACACAGAAATTGCATCGGAATTAAATACAAAAGGCACAATGCCGACTTAAGTGCATGAAGACCGACTCTTCTTACTGACTATGTTTTGAACCATTCCTGTGACACTAGTTATAGATTTCGATGCTTTACTTCAGGTTTACTGTATCCCTTGGACCTTCTTATTGACGATGAAACACAGAAATTGCACCGGAATTAAATACAAAAGGCACAGTGCAGACTTAAGTGCAAGAAGACTGACTCTTCTTACTGCCTATGGTTTGAACCATTTCATTGACACTCGTTATAGATTCCGATGCTTCACTCCAGGTTAACTGTATACCTGGGACCTTCGTATTGACGATGAAACAAAGAAATTGCATCGGAATTAAACACAAAAGGCACAATGCCGACTTACGGACAAGAAGACGGACTCTTCTTACAGACTATGTTTTGAACCATTCCTGTGACACTAGTTAGATATTCCGATCTTTACTTTAGGTTACTGTATCCCTTGGACCTTCTTATTGACGTTGAAACACAGAAATTGCATTGGAATTAAATACAAAAGGCACAATGCCGACTTAAGTACAAGAAGTCTGACTCTTCCTTCTGTCTATGTTATGAACCATTCATGTGACACAAGTTATAGATTCCGATGCTTCACTTCAAGTTTACTGTATCCTTGGACCTTCTAATTGACGATGAAATACAGAGATTGCATCGGAATTAAATACGAAAGGCACAATGCCGACTTAAGGACAAGAAGACTGACTCTTCTTACTGACTATGTTTTGAACCATTCCTGTGACACTAGTTATAGATTCCGATGCTTCACTTCAGGTTTACTGTATCCCTCTGACCTTCTTATTGACGATGAAACACAGAAATTGCATCGGAATTAAATACAAAAGGCACAATGCCGACTTAAGTACAAGAAGACTGACTCTTCTTACTGTCTATGCTTAGAACCATTCCATTGACACTAGTTATAGATTCCGATGCTTCACTCCAGGTTTACTGTATCCCTTGGACCTTCTTATTGACGATGAAACACAGAAATTGCATCGGAATTAAATAGAAAAGGCACAATGCCGACTTAAGTACAAGAACACTGACTTTTCTTACTGTCTATGTTTTGAACCATTCCTGCGACACTAGTTATAGATTCCGTTGCTTGACTTCAGCTGTACTGTATCCCTTGGACCTTCTTATTGACGATGAAACACAGAAATTGCATCGGAATTAAATACAAAATGCACAATGCCTTCTTAAGTACAAGAGACTGACTCCTCTTACTGTCTATGTTTAGAACCATTCCTGTGACACTAATTATCGATTCCGATGCTTCACTTCCGGTTTACTGTATCCCTTGGACCTTCTTATTGACGATGAAACACAGAAATTGCATCGGAATTAAATACAAAATGCACAATGCCGACTTAAGTACAAGAAGTCTGACCCTTCTTACTGTCTATGTTTTGCACCAATCCTGTGACACTGGTTATAGATTCCGATGCTTCACTTCAGGTTTACTCTATCCCTTGGACCTTCGTATAGACGATGAAACTCAGAAATTGCATCGGAATTAAATACAAAAATCACAATGCCGACTTAAGTTGAAAACGACTGACTCTTCTTACTGACTATGTTTTGAACCATTCCTGTGACACTAGTTATAGATTCCGATGCTTCACTTCAGGTTTTCTGTATCCCTCTGACCTTCTTATTGTCGATGAAACACAGAAATTGCATCGGAATTAAATACGAAAGGCACAATGCAGACTTAAGTACAAGAAGACTGACTCTTCTTACTGACTATGTTTTGAACCATTCCTGTGACACTAGTAATAGATTCCGATGCTTCACTTCAGGTTTACTGTATCCCTCTGACCTTCTTATTGACGATGAAACACAGAAATTGCATTGGAATTAAATAGAAAAGGTACAATGCCGACTTAAGTACAAGAGGACTGACACTTCTTACTGTCTATGCTTTGATACATTCCTGTGACACTAGTTATAGATTCCGATGCATGACGTCAGTTTTACTGTATCCCTTGGACCTTCTTATTGACGATGAAACACAGAAATTGCATCGGAATTAAATACAAAAGCGCACAATGCCGACTTAAGTACAAGAGACTGACTTTTCTTACTGACTGTATTTTGATCCATATCTGTGACACTAGTTATAGATTCCGATGCTTCACTTCAGGTTTACTGTATCCCTCTGACCTTATTGACGATGAAACACAGATATTGCATCGGAATTAAATGCAAAAGGCACAATACCGACTTAATTACAAGAAGACTGACTCTTCCTACAGTCTATGTTGTGAACTATTCCTGTGACACTAGTTATAGTGTCCGATGCTTCACTTCAGGTTTATTGTATCCCTAGGACTTTCTTATTGACGATGAAAGACAGAAACTGCATCGGAATTAAATACAAAAGGCGCAATGCCGACTTAAGTACAAGAAGACTGACTCTTCTTACTGTCTATGTTTTGAACCATTCCTGTGACACTAGTTATAGATTCCGATGCTTCACTTCAGGTTTACTGTATCCCTTGGAAATTCTTATTGACGACGAAACACGGAAATTGAATCGGAATTAAATACAAAAGGCACAATGCCGACATAAGGACAAGAAGACTGACTCATCTTACTGACTATGTTTTGAACCATTCCTGAGACACTAATTATCGATTCCCATGTTTCACTTCCGGTTTACTGTATCCCTTGGACCTCCTTATTGACGATGAAACACAGAAATTGCATCGGAATTAAATACAAAATGCACAATGCCGACTTAAGTACAAGAAGTCTGACTCTTCTTACTGTCTATGCTTTGCACCAATCCTGTGACACTAGTTATAGATTCCGATGCTTCACTACAGGTTTACTGTATCCCTCTGACATTCTTATTGACGATGAAACACAGTAATTGAATCGGAATTAAATACAAAAGGCACTATGGCGACTTAAGTACTAGAGACTGACTCTTCTTACTGTCTATGCTTTGAACCATTCCTGTGACACTAGTTATGGATTCCGATGCTTCACTTCAGGTTTACTGTATCCCTTGGAACTTCTTATTGACGATGAAACTCAGAAATTGCATCAGAATTAAATACAAAGGGCACAATGCCGACTTACGTAGAAAAAGACTGACTCTCCTTACTGACTATGTTTGAACCATTCCTGTGACACTAGTTATAGATTCCGATGCTTCACTTCAGGTTTGCTGTATCCCTCTGACCTTCTTATTGATGATGAAACACAGAAATTGCATCGGAATTAAATACAAAAGGCACAATGCAGACTTATGTACATGAAGACTGACTCTTCTTACTGACTATGCTTTGAACCATTCCTGTGACACTAGTTATAGATTCCGATGCTTCACTTCAGGTTTACTGTACCCCTCTGACCTTCTTATTGACGATGAAACACAGAAATTGCATCGGAATTAAATAGAAAAGGTACAATGCCGACTTAAGTACAAGAGGACTGACTCTTCCTACTGTCTATGTATTGATCCATTCCTGTGACAATAGCTATTGATTCCGATGCATGACGTCAGTTTTACTGTATCCCTTTGACTTTCTTTTGACGATGAAACACAGAAATTGCATCGGATTTAAATACAAAACGCACAATGCCGACTTAAGTACAAGAGACTGACTTTTCTTACTGACTATATTTTGTACCATATCTGTGACACTAGTTATAGATTCCGATGCTTCACTTCAGGTTTACTGTATCCCTCTGACCTTCTTATTGACGATGAAACACAGAAATTGCAACGGAATTAAATACAAAAGGCACAATGCCGACTTAAGTACAAGAAGACTGACTCTTCTTACTGTCTATGATTTGAATCTTTCCACTGACACTAGTTATAGATTCCGATGCTTCACTCCAGGTTTACTGTATCCCTTGGACCTTCTTATTGACGATGAAACAAAGACATTGCATCGGAATTAAATACAAAAGGCATAATGGCGACTTATGGACAAGAAGACTGACTCTTCTTACAGACTAAGTTTTGAACCATTTTTGTGACACTGGTCATATATTCCGATGCTTCACTTTAGGTTACTGTATCCCTTGGACCTTCTTATTGACGTTGAAACACAGAAATTGCATCGGAATTAAATACAAAAGGCACAATGCCGACTTAAGTACAAGAAGTCTGACTCTTCTTACTGTCTATGTTTTGAACCATTCATGTGACACGAGTTATAGATTCCGTTGCTTCACTTCAAGTTTACTGTATCCTTGGACCGTCTCATTGACGATGAAATACAGAAATTGCATCGGAATTAAATACGAAAGGCACAATACCGCCTTAAGGACAACAAGACTGACTCTTCTTATTGACTATGTTTTGAACCATTCCTGTGACACTAGTTATAGATTCCGATGCTTCACTTCAGGTTGACTGTATCCCTCTGACCTTCGTATTGACGTTGAAACACAGAAATTGCACCGGAATTAAATACAAAAGGCACAATGCGGACTTAAGTACAAGAAGACTGACTCTTCTTACTGTCTATGTTTAGAACCATTCCATTGACAGTAGTTATAGATTCCGATGCTTCACTCCAGGTTTACTGTATCCCTTGGACCTTCTTATTGACGATGAAACACAGAAATTGCATCGGAATTAAATACAAAATACACAATGCCAAATTAAGTACAAGAAGTCTGACTCTTCTTACTGTCTATGTTTTGCATCAATCCTGTGACACTAGTTATAGATTCCGGTGCCTCACTTCAGGTTAACTGTATCCCTTGGACCTACTTATTGACGATGAAACTCAGAGATTGCATCGAAATTAAATACAAAAGGCACAATGCCGACTTAAGTACAAAAAGATTGACTCTTCTTACTGACTATGTTTTGAACCATTCCTGTGACACTAGTTATAGATTCCGATGCTTCACTTCAGGTTTACTGTATCCCTTTGACCTTATTATTGACGAAGAAACACAGAAATTGAATTGGAATTAAATACAAAAGGCACTATGCCAACTAAAGTACTAGAGACTGACTCTTCTTACTGTCTATGTTTTGAACCATTCCTGTGACACTAGTTATAGATTCCGATGCTTCACTTCAGGTTTACTGTATCACTTGGACCTTCTTATTGACGATGAAACACAGAAATTGCATCGGAATTAAATACTAAAGGCACAATGCCGACTTAAGTACAAGAAGACTGTATCTTCTTACTGTCTATGTTTTGAACCAATCCTGTGACACTAGTTATAGATTTCGATGCTTCACTTCAGGTTTACTGTATCCCTTGGACCTTCTTATTGACGATGAAACTCAGAAATTGCAGCGGAATTAAACACAAAGGGCACAATGCCGACTTAAGTAGAAAAAGACTGACTCTTCTTACTGACTATGTTTGAGCCATTCCTGTGACACTAGTTATAGATTCCGATGCTTCACTTCAGGTTTACTCTATCCCTCTGACCTTCTTATTGCCGATGAAACACAGAAATTGCATCGGAATTAAATAGAAAATGCACAATGCCGACTTAAGTACAACAGGACTGACTCTTCCTACTGTCCATTCCTGTGACACAAGTTATAGATTCCGATGCATGACGTCAGTTTTACTGTATCCTTTGGACCTTCTTATTGACGATGAAACACAGAAATTGCATCGGAATTAAATACAAAACGCACAATGCCGACTTAAGTACAAGAGACTGACTTTTCTTACTGACTATATTTTGAACCATATCTGTGACATTAGTTATAGATTCCGATGCTTCACTTTAGGTTTACTGTATCCCTCTGACCTTCTTATTGACGATGAAACACAGATATTGCATCGGAATAAAATAGAAAAGGCACAATGCCGACTTAAGTACAAGAATACTTACTCTTCTTACGGACTATGATTTGGCCCATTCCTGTGACACTAGTTACAGATTCCGATGCTACACTTCAGGTTTACTGTATCCCTCTGACCTTCGTATTGACGATGAAACACAGATATTGCATCTGAATTAAATACAAATGGCACAATGCCGACTTAAGTACTGTCTATTCTGTGAACCATTCCTGTGACACTAGTTATAGATTATGATGCTTCACTTCAGGTTTACTGTATCTATTGGACTTTCTTATTGACGATGAAACACAGAAATGGCATCGTAATTAAATACAAAAGGCACAATGCCGACTTAAGTACATGAATACTGACTCTTCTTCCTGACTATGTTTTGAACCATTCCTGTGACACTAGTTATAGATTCCGAAGCTTCACTTCAGGTTTACTGTATCATTTGGACCTTCTTATTGACGATGAAACACAGATATTGCATCGGAATTAAATACAAAAGGCACAATACCGACTTAAGTACAAGAAGTGTGACTCTTCATACTGTCTATGTTATGAACCATGCCTGTGACACTAGTTGGCGATTCGGATGCTTCACATCAGGTTTACTGTATCATTTGGACCTTCTTATTGACGATGAAACACAGAAATTACATCGGAATTAAATACAAAAGGTACATTGCCAACTTAAGTACAAAAAGACTGACTCTTCATACTGACTATGTTTTGAACCATTCCTGTGACACTAGTTATAGATTCCGATGCCTCACTTCAGGTTTACTGTATCCCTCTGACCTTCTTATTGACGATGAAACACAGAAATTGCACCGGAATTAAATGAAAAAGGCACAATGCCGACTTAAGTACAAGACGACTGTATCTTCTTACTGTCTATGCTTTGAACCATCCCTGTGACACTAGTTATAGATTCCGATGCTGCGCTCCAGGTTAACTGTATCCCTTGGACCTTCTTATTGACGATGAAACGCAGAAATTGCATCGGAATTCAATACAAAGGCACAATGCCGACTTAAGGGCAAGAAGACTGACTCTTCTTACTGACTATGTTTTGAACCATACCTGTGACACTAGTTATAGATTCCGATGCTTCACTTCAGGTTTACTGTATCCCTCTGACCATCTTATTGACGTTGAAACACAGAAATTGCATCGGAATTTAATACAAAAGCCACAATGCCGACTTAGGTACATAAAGACTGACTCTTCTTATTGTCTATGTTTTGAACTATTCCTGTGACACCAGTTATAGATTCCGATGCTACACTCTAAGTTTACTGTATCCCTTGGACCTTCTTATTCACGATGAAGCACAGAAATTGCATCGGAATTAGATACAAAAGGCACAATGCAGACTTAAGGACAAGAAGACTGACTCTTCTTACTGACCATGCTTTGAACCATTCCTGTGACACTAGTTATAGATTCCGAAGCTTCACTTCAGGTTTACTGCATCCCTCTGACCTTCTTATTGACGATGATACACAGAAATCGCATCGGAATTAAATACAAAAGGCAAAATGCCGACTTAAGTACAAGAAGACTGTATCTTCTTACTGTCTATGTTTTGAACCATTCCTGTGACACTAGTTATAGATTCCGATGCTTCACTCCAGGTTTACTGTATCCCTTGGACCTTCTGATTGACGATGAAACACAGAAATTGCATCGGAATTAAATACAAAAGGCACAATGCCGACTTAAGTACAAGAAGACTGACTCTTCTTACTGACTATGTTTTGAACCATTCCTGTGACACTAGTTATAGATTCCGATGCTTCACTTCAGGTTTACTGTATCCCTCTGCCTTTCTTATTGACAATGAAACACAGAAATTGCACTGGAATTAAATACAAAAGGCACAATGCCTCCTTAAGTACAAGAAGACTGACTCCTCTTACTATCTATGTTTTGAACCGTTCCACTGACACTAGTTATAGATTCCGATGCTTCACTCCAGGTTTACTGTATCCCTTGGACCTTCTTATTGACGATGAAACACTGAAATTGCATGGAATGAAATAGAAAATTCACAATGCCGACTTAAGTACAAGAAGACTGACTCTTCATACTGTCTAAGTTTTGAACCATTCCTGTGACACTAGTTATAGATTCTGATGCTTCACTTCAGGTTTACTGTATCCCTCTGACCTTCTTATTGGCGATGAAACCCAGAAATTGCATCGGAGTTAAATACAAAAAGCACAATGCAGACTTAAGTACAAGAAGACTGACTCTTCTAACTGACTATGTTTTGAAAAATTCCTGTGGCACTAGTTATAGATTCCGATACTTCACTTCAGGTTTACTGTATCCCTCTGACCTTCTTATTGACGATTAAACACAGAAATTGCATCGGAATTAAATACAAAAGGCACAATGCCGACTTAAGTACAAGAAGACTGACTCTTCTTACTGTCTATGATTTGAACCATTCCTGTGACACTAGTTGCAGATTCCGATGCTTGAATTCAGTTTTACTGTATCCCTTGGACCTTCTTATTGACGATGAAACACAGAAATTGCATCGGAATTAAATACAACATGCACAATGCCGACATAAGTACAAGAGCCTGACTCTTCTTACTGACTAAATTTTGAACCCTTCCTGTGACACTAGTTGTAGATTCCGATGCTTCACTTCAGGTTTACTGTATCCCTCTGACATTCTTATTGACGATGAAACACAGAAATTGCATCGGAATTAAATAGAAAAGGCACAATGCCGACTTAAGTACAAGAATACTTACTCTTCTTACGGACAATGATTTGTCCCATTCCTGTGACACTAGTTACAGATTCCGATGCTACACTTCAGGTTTACTGTATCCCTCTGACCTTCGTATTGACAATGAAACACAGATATTGCATCTGAATTAAATACAAATGGCACAATGCCGACTTAAGTACTGTCTATGCTGTGAACCATTCCTGTGACACTAGTTATAGATTCCGATGCTTCACTCCAGGTTTACTGTATCCCTTGGACCTTCTTATTGACGATAAAACACAGAAATTGCATCGGAATGAAATACAAAAGACATAAGGCCGACTTAAGGACAAGAAGACTGACTCTTCTTACTGACTATGTTTTGAACCATTCCTGTGACACTAGTTATAGATTTCGATGCTTCACTTCAGGTTTACTGTATCCCTTGGACCTTCTTATTGACGATGAAGCTCAGAAATTGCATCGGAATTAAACACAAAGGGCACAATGCCGACTTAAGTAGAAAAAGACTGACTCTTCTTACTGACTATGTTTGAACCATTCCTGTGACACTAGTTATAGATTCCGATGCTTCACTTCAGGTTTACTCTATCCCTCTGACCTTCTTATTGCCGATGAAACACAGAAATTGCATCGAAATAAAATAGAAAATGCACAATGCCGACTTAAGTACAACAGGACCGACTCTTCCTACTGTCTATGTATTGATCCATTCCTGTGACACAAGTTATAGATTCCGATGCATGACGTCAGTTTTACTGTATCCTTTGGACCTTCTTATTGACGATGAAACACAGAAATTGCATCGGAATTAAATACAAAACGCACAATGCCTACTTAAGTACAAGAGACTGACATTTCTTACTGGCTATATTTTGAACCATATCTGTGACACTAGTTATAGATTCCGATGCTTCACTTTAGGTTTACTGTATCCCTCTGACCTTCTTATTGACGATGAAACACAGAAATTGCATCGGAATAAAATAGAAAAGGCACAATGCCGACTTAAGTACAAGAATACTTACTCTTCTTACGGACTATGATTTGACCCATTCCTGTGACACTAGTTACAGATTCCGATGCTACACTTCAGGTTTACTGTATCCCTCTGACCTTCGTATTGACGATGAAACACAGATATTGCATCTGAATTAAATACAAATGGCACAATGCCGACTTAAGTACTGTCTATGCTGTGAACCATTCCTGTGACACTAGTTATAGATTCCGATGCTTCACTCCAGGTTTACTGTATCCCATGGACCTTCTTATTGACGATAAAACACAGAAATTGCATCGGAATTAAATACAAAAGACATAAGGCCGACTTAAGGACAAGAAGACTGATTCTTCTTACTGACTATGTTTTGAACCATTCCTGTGACACTAGTTATAGATTATGATGCTTCACTTCAGGTTTACTGTATCTATTGGACTTTCTTATTGACGATGAAACACAGAAATGGCGTCGTAATTAAATACAAAAGGCACAATGCCGACTTAAGTACATGAATACTGACTCTTCTTCCTGACTATGTTTTGAACCATTCCTGTGACACTAGTTATAGATTCCGAAGCTTCACTTCAGGTTTACTGTATCATTTGGACCTTCTTATTGACGATGAAACACAGATATTGCATCGGAATTAAATACAAAAGCACAATACCGACTTAAGTACAAGAAGACTGACTCTTCTTACTGGCTATGTTATGAACCATGCCTGTGACACTAGTTGGCGATTCCGATGCTTCACATCAGGTTTACTGTATCATTTGGACCTTCTTATTGACGATGAAACACAGAAATTACATCGGAATTAAATACAAAAGGTACATTGCCAACTTAAGTACAAAAAGACTGACTCTTCATACTGACTATGTTTTGAACCATTCCTGTGACACTAGTTATAGATTCCGATGCCTCACTTCAGGTTTACTGTATCCCTCTGACCTTCTTATTGACGATGAAACACAGAAATTGCACCGGAATAAAATGAAAAAGGCACAATGCCGACTTAAGTACAAGACGACTGTATCTTCTTACTGTCTATGCTTTGAACCATCCCTGTGACACTAGTTATAGATTCCGATGCTGGGCTCCAGGTTAACTGTATCCCTTGGACCTTCTCAATGACGATGAAACACACAAATTGCATCGGAATTAAATACAAATGGCACAATGCCGACTTAAGGACAAGAAGACTGACTCTTCTTACTGAGTGTGTATTGACCCATTCCTGTGACACAAGTTATAGATTCCGATGCCTCACTTCAGGTTTACTGTATCCCTCTGACCTTCTTATTGACGATGAAACACAGAAATTGCACCGGAATTAAATACAAAAGGCACAATGCCGACTTAACTACATGAAGACCGGCTCTTCTTACTGACTATGTTTTGAACCATTCCTGTGACACTAGTTATAGATTGCGATGCTTCACTACAGGTTTACTGTATCCCTTGGACCTTCTTATTGACGATGAAACACAGAAATTGCATCGGAATTCAATACAAAGGCACAATGCCGACTTAAGGACAAGAAGACTGACTCTTCTTACTGACTATGTTTTGAACCATCCCTGTGACACTAGTTATAGATTCCGATGCTTCACTCCTGGTTTGCTGTATCCCTTGGACCTTCGTATTGACGATGAAACACAGAAATTGCATCGGAATTAAATACAAATGGCACAATGCCGACTTAGGTACATAAAGACTGACTCTTCTTACTGTCTATGTTTTGAACTATTCCTGTGACACCAGTTATAGATTCCGATGCTACACTCTAAGTTTACTGTATCCCTTGGACCTTCTTATTCACGATGAAGCACAGAAATTGCATCGGAATTAGATACAAAAGGCACAATGCAGACTTAAGGACAAGAAGACTGACTCTTCTTACTGACCATGCTTTGAACCATTCCTGTGACACTAGTTATAGATTCCGAAGCTTCACTTCAGGTTTACTGCATCCCTCTGACCTTCTTATTGACGATGATACACAGAAATCGCATCGGAATTAAATACAAAAGGCAAAATGCCGACTTAAGTACAAGAAGACTGTATCTTCTTACTGTCTATGTTTTGAACCATTCCTGTGACACTAGTTATAGATTCCGATGCTTCACTCCAGGTTTACTGTATCCCTTGGACCTTCTGATTGACGATGAAACACAGAAATTGCATCGGAATTAAATACAAAAGGCACAATGCAGACTTAAGGACAAGAAGACTGACTCTTCTTACTGACCATGCTTTGAACCATTCCTGTGACACTAGTTATAGATTCCGATGCTTCACTTCAGGTTTACTGTATCCCTCTGCCTTTCTTATTGACAATGAAACACAGAAATTGCACTGGAATTAAATACAAAAGGCACAATGCCTCCTTAAGTACAAGAAGACTGACTCCTCTTACTATCTATGTTTTGAACCGTTCCACTGACACTAGTTATAGATTCCGATGCTTCACTCCAGGTTTACTGTATCCCTTGGACCTTCATATTGACGATGAAACACTGAAATTGCATGGAATGAAAGAGAAAAGGCACAATGCCGACTTAAGTACAAGAAGACTGACTCTTCATACTGTATATGCTTTGAACCATTCCTGTGACACTAGTTATAGATTCCGATGCTTCACTTCAGGTTTACTGTATCCCTTGGACCTTCTTATTGACGATGAAACACAGAAATTGCATCGGAATTAAATACAAATGGCACAATGCCGACTTAGGTACATAAAGACTGACTCTTCTTATTGTCTATGTTTTGAACTGTTCCTGTGACACCAGTTATAGATTCCGAAGCTACACTCTAAGTTTACTGTATCCCTTGGACCTTCTTATTCACGATGAAGCACAGAAATTGCATCGGAATTAGATACAAAAGGCACAATGCAGACTTAAGGACAAGAAGACTGACTCTTCTTACTGACCATGCTTTGAACCATTCCTGTGACACTAGTTATAGATTCCGATGCTTCACTTCAGGTTTACTGTATCATTTGGACCTTCTTATTGACGATGATACACAGAAATCGCGTCGGAATTAAATACAAAAGGCAAAATGCCGACTTAAGTACAAGAAGACTGTATCTTCTTACTGTCTATGTTTTGAACCATTCCTGTGACACTAGTTATAGATTCCGATGCTTCACTCCAGGTTTACTGTATCCCTTGGACCTTCTGATTGACGATGAAACACAGAAATTGCATCGGAATTAAATACAAAAGCACAATGCCGACTTAAGTACAAGAAGACTGACTCTTCTTACTGACTATGTTTTGAACCATTCCTGTGACACTAGTTATAGATTCCGATGCTTCACTTCATGTTTACTGTATCCCTCTGCCTTTCTTATTGACAATGAAACACAGAAATTGCACTGGAATTAAATACAAAAGGCACAATGCCTCCTTAAGTACAAGAAGACTGACTCCTCTTACTATCTATGTTTTGAACCGTTCCACTGACACTAGTTATAGATTCCGATGCTTCACTCCAGGTTTACTGTATCCCTTGGACCTTCTTATTGACGATGAAACACTGAAATTGCATGGAATGAAATAGAAAAGGCACAATGCCGACTTAAGTACAAGAAGACTGACTCTTCATACTGCCTATGTTTTGAACCATTCCTGTGACACTAGTTATAGATTCCGATGCTTCACTTCAGGTTTACTGTATCCCTGTGACCTTCTTATTGACGATGAAACACAGAAATTGCATCGGAATTAAATAGAAATGGCACAATGCTGACTTAGGTACAAGAACACTGACTCTTCTCACTGTCTATGTTTTGAAAAATTCCTGCGACACTAGTTATAGATTCCGATGCTTGACTTCAGTTTTATTGTATCCCTTGGACCTTCTTGTTGACGATGAAACTCAGAAATTCCATCGGAATTAGAAAAAAGAGCACAATGCCGACTTAAGTACAAAAAGACCGACTCTTCTTACTGACTATGTTTTGAACCATTCCTGTGATACTAGTTATAGATTCTGATGCTTCACTTCAGGTTTACTGTATCCCTCTGACCTTCTTATTGGCGATAAAACCCAGAAATTGCATAGGAGTTAAATACAAAAAGCACAATGCAGACTTAAGTACAAGAAGACTGACTCTTCTAACTGACTATGTTTTGAAAAATTCCTGTGGCACTATTTATAGATTCCGATGCTTCACTTCAGGTTTACTGTATCCCTTGGACCTTCTTATTGACGATGAAACACAGAAATTGCATCGGAATTAAATACAAAATGCACAATGCCGACATAAGTACAAGAGCCTGACTCTTCTTAATGACTAAATTTTGAACCCTTCCTGTGACACTAGTTATAGATTCCGATGCTTCACTTCAGGTTTACTGTATCCCTCTGACATTCTTATTGACGATGAAACACAGAAATTGCACCGGAATAAAATGAAAAAGGCACAATGCCGACTTAAGTACAAGACGACTGTATCTTCTTACTGTCTATGCTTTGAACCATCCCTGTGACACTAGTTATAGATTCCGATGCTGGGCTCCAGGTTAACTGTATCCCTTGGACCTTCTTATTGACGATGAAACACTGAAATTGCATGGAATGAAATAGAAAAGGCACAATGCCGACTTAAGTACAAGAAGACTGACTCTTCATACTGCCTATGTTTTGAACCATTCCTGTGACACTAGTTATAGATTCCGATGCTTCACTTCAGGTTTACTGTATCCCTGTGACCTTCTTATTGACGATGAAACACAGAAATTGCATCGGAATTAAATAGAAATGGCACAATGCTGACTTAGGTACAAGAACACTGACTCTTCTCACTGTCTATGTTTTGAAAAATTCCTGCGACACTAGTTATAGATTCCGATGCTTGACTTCAGTTTTATTGTATCCCTTGGACCTTCTTGTTGACGATGAAACTCAGAAATTCCATCGGAATTAGAAAAAAGAGCACAATGCCGACTTAAGTACAAAAAGACCGACTCTTCTTACTGACTATGTTTTGAACCATTCCTGTGATACTAGTTATAGATTCTGATGCTTCACTTCAGGTTTACTGTATCCCTCTGACCTTCTTATTGGCGATAAAACCCAGAAATTGCATCGGAGTTAAATACAAAAAGCACAATGCAGACTTAAGTACAAGAAGACTGACTCTTCTAACTGACTATGTTTTGAAAAATTCCTGTGGCACTATTTATAGATTCCGATGCTTCACTTCAGGTTTACTGTATCCCTTGGACCTTCTTATTGACGATGAAACACAGAAATTGCATCGGAATTAAATACAAAATGCACAATGCCGACATAAGTACAAGAGCCTGACTCTTCTTAATGACTAAATTTTGAACCCTTCCTGTGACACTAGTTATAGATTCCGATGCTTCACTTCAGGTTTACTGTATCCCTCTGACATTCTTATTGACGATGAAACACAGAAATTGCATCGGAATTAAATAGAAAAGGCACAATGCCGACTGAAGTACAAGAAGACTGACCCTTCTTACTGACTATCCTTTTAACCATTCCTGTTACACTAGTTGTAGATTCCGATGCTACACTTCAGGTTTACTGTATCCCTCTGACTTCTTATAGACGATGAAACACAGAAATTGCATCGGAATTAAGTACAAAAGTCACAATGACGACTTAAGTACTGTCTATGATTTGAACCATTCCTGTGACACTAGTTATAGATTCCGATGCTTCACTCCAGGTTTACTGTATCCCTTGGACCTCCTTATTGACGATGAAACACAGAAATTGCATCGGAATTAAATACAAAATGCATAAGGCCGACTTAAGGACAAGAAGACTGACTCTTCTTACTGACTATGTTTTGAACCATTCCTGTGACACTAGTTATAGATTCCGATGCTTCACTCCAGGTTTACTGTATCCCTTGGACCTTCTTATTGACGATGAAACACAGAAATTGCATCGGAATTAAATACAAAATGCACTATGCCGACATAAGGACAAGAAGACTGACTCTTCTTACTGACTATGTTTTAAACTATTCCATTGACACTAGTTATAGATTCTGATGCTTCACTTCAGGTTTACTGTATCCCTCTTTCCTTCTTATTGACGATGAAACACAGAAATTGCATTGGAATTAAATACAAAAAGCACAATGCCGACATAAGTACAAGAAGACTGTATCTTCTTATTGTCTATGATTTGAACCATTCCTGTGACACTAGTTAGAGATTCCGACGCTTCACTCCAGGTTTACTGTATCCCTTGGACCCTCTTATTGACGACGAAACACAGAAATTGCATCGGAATTAAATACAAAAGGCACAATGCCGACTTAAGGACAAGAAGACTGACTCTTCCTACTGTCTATGTTTTGAACCATTCCTGTGACACTAGTTATTGTTTCCGATGCTTTACTTCAGGTTTACTGTATCCCTCTGACCTTATTGACGGTGAAACACAGAAATATCATCGGAACTAAATACAAAAGGCACAATACCGACTTAAGTATAAGATGACTGACTCTTCTTAATGTCTATGCTTTGAACCATTCCTGTGACACTAGTTAGCGATTCCGACACTGCACTTCAGGTTTTTTGTATCATTTGGACCTTCTTATTAACGATGAAGCACAGAAATTACATCGGAATTAAATACAAAAGGCACATTGCCGACTTAAGTACAAAAAGACTGACTCTTCTTACTGACTATGTTTTGAACCAATCCTGTGACACTACTTATAGATTCCGATGCCTTACTTCAGGTTTACTGTATCCCTCTGACCTTCTTATTGTCGACGAAACACAGAAATTGCACCGGAATTAAATAGAAAAGGCACAATGCCGACTTAAGTACAAGAAGACTGACTCTTCTTACTGTCTATGTTTTGAACCATTCCTGTGACACTAGTTATAGATTCCGATGCTTGACTTCAGGTTTACTGTATCCCTTGGACCTTCTTATTGACGATGAAACACAGAAATTGCATCGGAAATAAATACAAAAGGCACAATGCCGACTTAAGTACAAGAAGACTGTATCTTCTTACTGCCTATGTTTTGAACCATTCATGTGACACTAGTTATAGATTCCGATGCTTCACTCCAGGTTTACCGTATCCCTTGGACCTTCTTATTGACGATGAAACACAGAGATTGTATCGGAATTAAATACAAAGGCACAATGCCGACTTAAGGACGAGATGACTGACTCTTGTTACTGACTTTGATTTGATCCATTCCTGAACCACTTGTTATAGATTCCGATGCTTCACTTCAGTTTTACTGTATCCCTCTGACCCTCTTATTGACGATGAAACACAGAAATTGCATCGGAATGAAAAACAAAAGGCACAATGCCGACTTAAGTACAAGAAGACTGACTCTTCTTAGTGTCTATGTTTTGAACCATTCCTGTGACACTAGTTATAGATAGCGATGCTTCAATTCAGGTGTACTGCATCCCTTGGACCTTCTTATTGTCGATGAAACACAGAAATTGCATCGGAATTAAATACAAAATGCACAATGCCGACTTAAGTACTGTCTACGTTTTGAACCATAACTGAGACACTAGCTATAGATTCCGATGCTTCACTCCAGGTTTACTGTATCCCTTGGACCTTCGTATTGACCATGAAACACAGAAATTGCATCGGAATTAAATATAAAAGTAACAAGGCCGACTTAAGTACAAGAAGACTGACCCCTCTTACTGACTATGTTTTGAACCATTCCAGTGACACTAGTTTTAGATTCCGATGCTTCACCTCAGGTTTACTGTATCCCTCTGACCTTCCTATTGACGATGAAACACAGAAATTGCATCGGAATTAAATACAAAAGGCACAATGCCGACTTAAGTAGAAGAAGATCGACTCTTCTTACTGTCTATGCTTTGAACCATTCCATTGACACTAGTTATAGATTCCGATGCTTCACTCCAAGTTTACTGTATCCCTTGGACCTTCTTATTGACGATGAAACACTGAAATTGCATCGGAATTAAATAGAAAAGGCAATATGCCGACTTAAGTACAAGAAGACTGACTCTTCTTACTGACTATGCATTGAACCATTCCATTGACACTAGTTATAGATTCCGATGCTTCACTCCAAGTTTACTGTATCCCTTGGACCTTCTTATTAACGATGAAACACAGAAATTGCATCGGAATTAAATACAAAAGGCACAATGCCGTTTTAGGTACATGAAGACTGACTCTTCTTACTGTCTATGCTTTGAACCATTCCTGTGACACTAGTTATAGATACCGATGCTACACTCCAGGTTTACTGTATCCCTCTGACCGTCTTTTTGACAATGAAACACGCAAATTGCATCGGAATTAAATACAAAAATCACAATGCCGACTCAAGTACAAGAAGACTGTATCTTCTTACTGTCTATGTTTTGAACCATTCCTGTGATACCAGTTATAGATACCGATGTTTCACTTCAGGTTTACTGTATCCCGTGGACCTTCTTATTGTCGATGAAACACTGAAATTGCATCGGAATTAAATTCCAAAGGCACAATGCCGACTTAAGTACAAGAAGACTGACTCTTCTTACTGACTATGTTTTGAACCATTCCTGTGACACTAGTTATAGATTCCGATGCTTCACTTCAGGTTTACTGTATCCCTCTGCCTTTCTTATTGACAATGAAACACAGAAATTGCACTGGAATTAAATACAAAAGGCACAATGCCTCCTTAAGTACAAGAAGACTGACTCCTCTTACTATCTATGTTTTGAACCATTCCACTGACACTAGTTATAGATTCCGATGCTTCACTCCAGGTTTACTGTATCCCTTGGACCTTCTTATTGACGATGAAACACTGAAATTGCATGGAATGAAATAGAAAAGGCACAATGCCGACTTAAGTACAAGAAGACTGACTCTTTATACTGTCTATGTTTTGAACCATTCCTGTGACACTAGTTATAGATTCCGATGCTTCACTTTAGGTTTACTGTATCCCTGTGACCTTATTATTGACGATGAAACACAGAAATTGCATCGGAATTAAATAGAAATGGCACAATGCTGACTTAGGTACAAGAAAACTGACTCTTCTTACTGTCTATGTTTTGAAAAATTCCTGCGACACTAGTTATAGATTCCGATGCTTGACTTCAGTTTTAATGTATCCCTCTGACCTTCTTATTGGCGATGAAACCCAGAAATTGCATCGGAGTTAAATACAAAATGCACAATGCAGACTTAAGTACAAGAAGGCTGACTCTTCTTACTGACTATGTTTTGAACCATTCCTGTGATACTAGTTATAGATTCTGATGCTTCACTTCAGGTTTACTGTATCCCTCTGACCTTCTTATTGGCGATGAAACCCAGAAATTGCATCGGAGTTAAATACAAAATGCACAATGCAGACTTAAGTACAAGAAGGCTGACTCTTCTTACTGACTATGTTTTGAAAAATTCCTGTTGGACTAGTTATAGATTCCGATGCTTCACATCAGGTTTACTGTATCCCTCTGACCTTCTTATTGACAATAAAACACAGAAATTGCACCGGAATTAAATACAAAAGGCACAATGCCGACTTAAGTACAAGAAGACAGTCACTTCTAACTATATATGATTTGAACCATTCCACTGCCACAAGTTATAGATTCCGATGCTTCACTCCACGTTGACTGTATGCCTTGGACCATTTTATTGACGATGAAACACTGAAATTGCATCGGAATTAAATACAAAAGGCAAAATGCCGTCTTAAGTTCAAGATGACTGACTCGTCCTACTGTCTATGTTTCGAAACATTCCTGAGACACTAGTAATAGATTCCGATGCTTCACTTCAGGTTCACAGTATCCCTCTGACCTTATTGACGATAAAACACAGAAATTGCACCGAATTAAATACAAAAGGCACAATGCCGACTTAAGGGCAGGAAGATTGACTCTTCTTACTGACTATGTTTTGAACCATTCCTGTGACACTAGTTATAGATTCCGATGCTTCACTTCAGGTTTACTGTATCCCTCTGACCTTCTTATTGACGATGAAACACAGAAATTGCATCGGAATTAAATACAAAAGGCACAATGCCGACTTAAGGACACGAAGACTGACTCTTCCTACTGTCTATGTTTTGAACCATTCCTGTGACACTAGTTATAGATTCCGATGCTTCACTTCAGGTTTACTGTATCCCTTGGACCTTCCTATTGGCGATGAAACACAGAAATTGCATCGGAATTAAATACAAACTACAGAATGCCGACTTAAGTACAAGAAGACTGTATCTTCTTACTGTTTATGTTTTGAACCATTCGTGTGACACTAGTTACAGATTTCGATGCTTCACTTCAGGTTTACTGTATCCCTCTGACCTTCTTATTGACGATGAAACACAGAAATTGCGTCGGGGTTAAATACAAAAGGCACAATGCCGACTTAAGTACAGGAAGACTGACGCTTCTTACTGACTATGTTATGAACCATTCCTGTGACACTAGTTATAGATTCGGATGCTTCTCTTCAGGTTTACTGTATCCCTTGGACCTTCTTATTGTCGATGAAACACTGAAATTGCGTCGGAATTAAATACAAAAGGCACAATGCCGACTTAAGGACAAGAAGACTGCCTCATCTTAATGACTATGTTTTAAACCATTCCTGTGACACTAGTTATAGATTCCGATGCTTCACATCAGGTTTACTGTATCCCGTGGACCTTCTTATTGTCGATGAAACACTGAAATTGCACCGGAATTAAATTCCAAAGGCACAGTGCCGACTTAAGTACAAGAAGACTGACTCTTCTTACTGACTATGTTTTGAACCATTCCTGTGACACTAGTTATAGATTCCGATGCTTCACTTCAGGTTTACTGTATCCCTGTGACCTTATTATTGACGACGAAACACAGAAATTGCATCGGAATTAAATACAAAAGGCACAATGCCGACTTAAGGACAAGAAGACTGACTCTTCCTACTGTCTATGTTTTGAACCATTCCTGTGACACTAGTTATTGTTTCCGATGCTTTACTTCAGGTTTACTGTATCCCTCTGACCTTATTGACGGTGGAACACAGAAATATCATCGGAACTAAATACAAAAGGCACAATACCGACTTAAGTATAAGATGACTGACTCTTCTTACTGTCTATGCTTTGAACCATTCCTGTGACACTAGTTAGCGATACCGACACTGCACTTCAGGTTTTTTGTATCATTTGGACCTTCTTATTAACGATGAAGCACAGAAATTACATCGGAATTAAATACAAAAGGCACATTGCCGACTTAAGTACAAAAAGACTGACTCTTCTTACTGACTATGTTTTGAACAAATCCTGTGACACTACTTATAGATTCCGATGCCTTACTTCAGGTTTACTGTATCCCTCTGACCTTCTTATTGACGACGAAACACAGAAATTGCACCGGAATTAAATAGAAAAGGCACAATGCCGACTTAAGTACAAGAAGACTGACTCTTCTTACTGTCTATGTTTTGAACCATTCCTGTGACACTAGTTATAGATTCTGATGCTTGACTTCAGGTTTACTGTATCCCTTGGACCTTCTTATTGACGATGAAACACAGAAATTGCATCGGAATTAAATACAAAAGGCACAATGCCGACTTAAGTACAAGAAGACTGTATCTTCACACTGTCTGTGTTTTGAACCATTCATGTGACACTAGTTATAGATTCCGATGCTTCACTCCAGGTTTACCGTATCCCTTGGACCTTCTTATTGACAATGAAACACAGAGATTGTATCGGAATTAAATACAAAGGCACAATGCCGACTTAAGGACGAGATGACTGACTCTTCTTACTGACTTTGATTTGATCCATTCCTGTGACACTTGTTATAGATTCCGATGCTTCACTTCAGTTTTACTGTATCCCTCTGACCCTCTTATTGACGATGAAACACAGAAATTGCATCGGAATGCAATACAAAAGGCACAATGCCGACTTAGGTACAAGAAGACTGACTCTTCTTACTGTCTATGTTTTGAACCATTCCTGTGACACTAGTTATAGATAGCGATGCTTCAGTTCAGGTGTACTGCATCCCTTGGACCTTCTTATTGTCGATGAAACACAGAAATTGCATCGGAATTAAATACAAAATGCACAATGCCGACTTAAGTACTGTCTACGTTTTGAACCATTCCTGAGACACTAGTTATAGATTCCGAAGCTTCACTCCAGGTTTACTGTATCCCTTGGACCTTCGTATTGACCATGAAACACAGAAATTGCATCGGAATTAAATATAAAAGGCACAAGGCCGACTTAAGCACAAGAAGACTGACCCTTCTTACTGACTATGTTTTGAACCATTCCAGTGACACTAGTTATAGATTCCGATGCTTCACCTCAGGTTTACTGTATCCCTCTGACCTTCCTATTGACGATGAAACACAGAAATTGCATCGGAATTAAATACAAAAGGCACAATGCCGACTTAAGTACAAGAAGATCGACTCTTCTTACTGTCTATGTTTTGAACCATTTCATTGACACTAGTTATAGATTCCGATGCTTCACTCCAGGTTTACTGTATCCCTTGGACCTTCTTATTGACGATGAAACACTGAAATTGCATCGGAATTAAATAGAAAAGGCAATATGCCGACTTAAGTACAAGAAGACTGACTCTTCTTACTGACAATGCATTGAACCATTCCATTGACACTAGTTATAGATTCCGATGCTTCACTCCAGGTTTACTGTATAATTTGGAACTTCTTATTGACGATGAAACACAGAAATTACATCGGAATTAAATACAAAAGGCACAATGCCGACTTAAGTACAAGAAGACTGACTCTTCTTACTGTCTATGTTTTGAACCATTCCTGTGACACTAGTTATAGATTCCGATGCTTCACTTCAGGTTTACTGTATCCCTCTGCCTTTCTTATTGACAATGAAACACAGAAATTGCACTGGAATTATATACAAAAGGCACAATGCCTCCTTAAGTACAAGAAGACTGACTCCTCTTACTATCTATGTTTTGAACCATTCCACTGACACTAGTTATAGATTCCGATGCTTCACTCCAGGTTTACTGTATCCCTTGGACCTACTTATTAACGATGAAACACTGAAATTGCATGGAATGAAATAGAAAAGGCACAATGCCGACTTAAGTACAAGAAGACTGACTCTTTATACTGTCTATGTTTTGAACCATTCCTGTGACACTAGTTATAGATTCCGATGCTTCACATCAGGTTTACTGTATCCCTCTGACCTTCTTATTGACAATAAAACACAGAAATTGCACCGGAATTAAATACAAAAGGCACAATCCCGACTTAAGTACAAGAAGACAGTCACTTCTAACTATATATGATTTGAACCATTCCACTGCCACAAGTTATAGATTCCGATGCTTCACTCCACGTTGACTGTATGCCTTGGACCATCTTATTGACGATGAAACACTGAAATTGCATCGGAATTAAATACAAAAGGCAAAATGCCGTCTTAAGTTCAAGATGACTGACTCGTCCTACTGTCTATGTTTCGAAACATTCCTGAGACACTAGTAATAGATTCCGATGCTTCACTTCAGGTTCACAGTATCCCTCTGACCTTATTGACGATAAAACACAGAAATTGCACCGAATTAAATACAAAAGGCACAATGCCGACTTAAGGGCAGGAAGATTGACTCTTCTTACTGACTATGTTTTGAACCATTCCTGTGACACTAGTTATAGATTCCGATGCTTCACTTCAGGTTTACTGTATCCCTCTGACCTTCTTATTGACGATGAAACACAGAAATTGCATCGGAATTAAATACAAAAGGCACAATGCCGACTTAAGGACACGAAGACTGACTCTTCCTACTGTCTATGTTTTGAACCATTCCTGTGACACTAGTTATAGATTCCGATGCTTCACTTCAGGTTTACTGTATCCCTTGGACCTTCCTATTGGCGATGAAACACAGAAATTGCATCGGAATTAAATACAAACTACAGAATGCCGACTTAAGTACAAGAAGACTGTATCTTCTTACTGTTTATGTTTTGAACCATTCGTGTGACACTAGTTACAGATTTCGATGCTTCACTTCAGGTTTACTGTATCCCTCTGACCTTCTTATTGACGATGAAACACAGAAATTGCGTCGGGGTTAAATACAAAAGGCACAATGCCGACTTAAGTACAGGAAGACTGACGCTTCTTACTGACTATGTTATGACCCATTCCTGTGACACTAGTTATAGATTCGGATGCTTCACTTCAGGTTTACTGTATCCCTTGGACCTTCTTATTGTCGATGAAACACTGAAATTGCGTCGGAATTAAATACAAAAGGCACAATGCCGACTTAAGGACAAGAAGACTGCCTCATCTTACTGACTATGTTTTAAACCATTCCTGTGACACTAGTTATAGATTCCGATGCTTCACATCAGGTTTACTGTATCCCGTGGACCTTCTTATTGTCGATGAAACACTGAAATTGCATCGGAATTAAATTCCAAAGGCACAGTGCCGACTTAAGTACAAGAAGACTGACTCTTCTTACTGACTATGTTTTGAACCATTCCTGTGACACTAGTTATAGATTCCGATGCTTCACTTCAGGTTTACTGTATCCCTGTGACCTTATTATTGACGACGAAACACAGAAATTGCATCGGAATTAAATACAAAAGGCACAATGCCGACTTAAGGACAAGAAGACTGACCCTTCCTACTGTCTATGTTTTGAACCATTCCTGTGACACTAGTTATTGTTTCCGATGCTTTACTTCAGGTTTACTGTATCCCTCTGACCTTATTGACGGTGAAACACAGATATATCATCGGAACTAAATACAAAAGGCACAATACCGACTTAAGTATAAGATGACTGACTCTTCTTACTGTCTATGCTTTGAACCATTCCTGTGACACTAGTTAGCGATACCGACACTGCACTTCAGGTTTTTTGTATCATTTGGACCTTCTTATTAACGATGAAGCACAGAAATTACATCGGAATTAAATACAAAAGGCACATTGCCGACTTAAGTACAAAAAGACTGACTCTTCTTACTGACTATGTTTTGAACCAATCCTGTGACACTACTTATAGATTCCGATGCCTTACTTCAGGTTTACTGTATCCCTCTGACCTTCTTATTGACGACGAAACACAGAAATTGCACCGGAATTAAATAGAAAAGGCACAATGCCGACTTAAGTACAAGAAGACTGACTCTTCTTACTGTCTATGTTTTGAACCATTCCTGTGACACTAGTTATAGATTCCGATGCTTCACTTCAGGTTTACTGTATCCCTCTGACCTTCTTATTGACGATGAAACACAGAAATTGCATCGGAATTAAATACAAAAGGCACAATGCCGACTTAAGGACACGAAGACTGACTCTTCCTACTGTCTATGTTTTGAACCATTCCTGTGACACTAGTTATAGATTCCGATGCTTCACTTCAGGTTTACTGTATCCCTTGGACCTTCCTATTGACGATGAAACACAGAAATTGCATCGGAATTAAATACAAACGACAGAATGCCGACTTAAGAACAAGAAGACTGTATCTTCTTACTGTTTATGTTTTGAACCATTCGTGTGACACTAGTTACACATTTCGACGCTTTACTTCAGGTTTACTGTATCCCTCTGACATTCTTATTGACGATGAAACACAGAAATTGCGTCGGGGTTAAATACAAAAGGCACAATGCCGACTTAAGTACATGAAGACTGACGCTTCTTACTGACTATGTTATGAACCATTCCTGTGACATTAGTTATAGATTCCGATGCTTCACTTCAGGTTTACTGTACCCCTTGGACCTTCCTATTGGCGATGAAACACAGAAATTGCATCGGAATTAAATACAAAAGGCACAATGCCGACTTAAGTAGAAGAAGATCGACTCTTCTTACTGTCTATGCTTTGAACCATTCCATTGACACTAGTTATAGATTCCGATGCTTCACTCCAAGTTTACTGTATCCCTTGGACCTTCTTATTGACGATGAAACACTGAAATTGCATCGGAATTAAATAGAAAAGGCAATATGCCGACTTAAGTACAAGAAGACTGACTCTTCTTACTGACTATGCATTGAACCATTCCATTGACACTAGTTATAGATTCCGATGCTTCACTCCAGGTTTACTGTATCCCTTGGACCTTCTTATTAACGATGAAACACAGAAATTGCATCGGAATTAAATACAAAAGGCACAATGCCGTTTTAGGTACATGAAGACTGACTCTTCTTACTGTCTATGTTTTGAACCATTCCTGTGACACTAGTTATAGATACCGATGCTACACTCCAGGTTTACTGTATCCCTCTGACCGTCTTTTTGACGATGAAACACGCAAATTGCATCGGAATTAAATACAAAAAACACAATGCCGACTCAAGTACAAGAAGACTGTATCTTCCTGCTGTCTATGTTTTGAACCATTCCTGTGATACCAGTTATAGATACCGATGCTTCACTTCAGGTTTACTGTATCCCGTGGACCTTCTTATTGTCGATGAAACACTGAAATTGCATCGGAATTAAATTCCAAAGGCACAATGCCGACTTAAGTACAAGAAGACTGACTCTTCTAACTGACTATGTTTTGAACCATTCCTGTGACACTAGTTATAGATTCCGATGCTTCACTTCAGGTTTACTGTATCCCTCTGCCTTTCTTATTGACAATGAAACACAGAAATTGCACTGGAATTAAATACAAAAGGCACAATGCCTCCTTAAGTACAAGAAGACTGACTCCTCTTACTATCTATGTTTTGAACCATTCCACTGACACTAGTTATAGATTCCGATGCTTCACTCCAGGTTTACTGTATCCCTTGGACCTTCTTATTGACGATGAAACACTGAAATTGCATGGAATGAAATAGAAAAGGCACAATGCCGACTTAAGTACAAGAAGACTGACTCTTCATACTGTCTATGTTTTGAACCATTCCTGTGACACTAGTTATAGATTCCGATGCTTCACTTCAGGTTTACTGTATCCCTGTGACCTTATTATTGACGATGAAACACAGAAATTGCATCGGAATTAAATAGAAATGGCACAATGCTGACTTAGGTACAAGAAAACTGACTCTTCTTACTGTCTATGTTTTGAAAAATTCCTGCGACACTAGTTATAGATTCCGATGCTTGACTTCAGTTTTAATGTATCCCTTGGACCTTCTTGTTGACGATGAAACTCAGAAATTCCATCGGAATTAGAAAAAAGAGCACAATGCCGACTTAAGTACAAAAAGACTGACTCTTCTTACTGACTATGTTTTGAACCATTCCTGTGATACTAGTTATAGATTCTGATGCTTCACTTCAGGTTTACTGTATCCCTCTGACCTTCTTATTGGCGATGAAACCCAGAAATTGCATCGGAGTTAAATACAAAATGCACAATGCAGACTTAAGTACAAGAAGGCTGACTCTTCTTACTGACTATGATTTGAAAAATTCCTGTGGGACTAGTTATAGATTCCGATGCTTCACATCAGGTTTACTGTATCCCTCTGACCTTCGTATTGACAATAAAACACAGAAATTGCACCGGAATTAAATACAAAAGGCACAATCCCGACTTAAGTACAAGACGACAGTCACTTCTAACTATATATGATTTGAACCATTCCACTGCCACAAGTTATAGATTCCGATGCTTCACTCCACGTTGACTGTATGCCTTGGACCATCTTATTGACGATGAAACACTGAAATTGCATCGGAATTAAATACAAAAGGCAAAATGCCGTCTTAAGTTCAAGATGACTGACTCGTCCTACTGTCTATGTTTCGAAACATTCCTGAGACACTAGTAATAGATTCCGATGCTTCACTTCAGGTTCACAGTATCCCTCTGACCTTATTGACGATAAAACACAGAAATTGCACCGAATTAAATACAAAAGGCACAATGCCGACTTAAGGGCAGGAAGATTGACTCTTCTTACTGACTATGTTTTGAACCATTCCTGTGACACTAGTTATAGATTCCGATGCTTCACTTCAGGTTTACTGTATCCCTCTGACCTTCTTATTGACGATGAAACACAGAAATTGCATCGGAATTAAATACAAAAGGCACAATGCCGACTTAAGGACACGAAGACTGACTCTTCCTACTGTCTATGTTTTGAACCATTCCTGTGACACTAGTTATAGATTCCGATGCTTCACTTCAGGTTTACTGTATCCCTTGGACCTTCCTATTGGCGATGAAACACAGAAATTGCATCGGAATTAAATACAAACTACAGAATGCCGACTTAAGTACAAGAAGACTGTATCTTCTTACTGTTTATGTTTTGAACCATTCGTGTGACACTAGTTACAGATTTCGATGCTTCACTTCAGGTTTACTGTATCCCTCTGACCTTCTTATTGACGATGAAACACAGAAATTGCGTCGGGGTTAAATACAAAAGGCACAATGCCGACTTAAGTACAGGAAGACTGACGCTTCTTACTGACTATGTTATGAACCATTCCTGTGACACTAGTTATAGATTCGGATGCTTCTCTTCAGGTTTACTGTATCCCTTGGACCTTCTTATTGTCGATGAAACACTGAAATTGCGTCGGAATTAAATACAAAAGGCACAATGCCGACTTAAGGACAAGAAGACTGCCTCATCTTACTGACTATGTTTTAAACCATTCCTGTGACACTAGTTATAGATTCCGATGCTTCACATCAGGTTTACTGTATCCCGTGGACCTTCTTATTGTCGATGAAACACTGAAATTGCATCGGAATTAAATTCCAAAGGCACAGTGCCGACTTAAGTACAAGAAGACTGACTCTTCTTACTGACTATGTTTTGAACCATTCCTGTGACACTAGTTATAGATTCCGATGCTTCACTTCAGGTTTACTGTATCCCTGTGACCTTATTATTGACGACGAAACACAGAAATTGCATCGGAATTAAATACAAAAGGCACAATGCCGACTTAAGGACAAGAAGACTGACTCTTCCTACTGTCTATGTTTTGAACCATTCCTGTGACACTAGTTATTGTTTCCGATGCTTTACTTCAGATTTACTGTATCCCTCTGACCTTATTGACGGTGAAACACAGAAATATCATCGGAACTAAATACAAAAGGCACAATACCGACTTAAGTATAAGATGACTGACTCTTCTTACTGTCTATGCTTTGAACCATTCCTGTGACACTAGTTAGCGATACCGACACTGCACTTCAGGTTTTTTGTATCATTTGGACCTTCTTATTAACGATGAAGCACAGAAATTACATCGGAATTAAATACAAAAGGCACATTGCCGACTTAAGTACAAAAAGACTGACTCTTCTTACTGACTATGTTTTGAACCAATCCTGTGACACTACTTATAGATTCCGATGCCTTACTTCAGGTTTACTGTATCCCTCTGACCTTCTTATTGACGACGAAACACAGAAATTGCACCGGAATTAAATAGAAAAGGCACAATGCCGACTTAAGTACAAGAAGACTGACTCTTCTTACTGTCTATGTTTTGAACCATTCCTGTGACACTAGTTATAGATTCTGATGCTTGACTTCAGGTTTACTGTATCCCTTGGACCTTCTTATTGACGATGAAACACAGAAATTGCATCGGAATTAAATACAAAAGGCACAATGCCGACTTAAGTACAAGAAGACTGTATCTTCTCACTGTCTGTGTTTTGAACCATTCATGTGACACTAGTTATAGATAGCGATGCTTCAGTTCAGGTGTACTGCATCCCTTGGACCTTCTTATTGTCGATGAAACACAGAAATTGCATCGGAATTAAATACAAAATGCACAATGCCGACTTAAGTACTGTCTACGTTTTGAACCATTCCTGAGACACTAGTTATAGATTCCGATGCTTCACTCCAGGTTTACTGTATCCCTTGGACCTTCGTATTGACCATGAAACACAGAAATTGCATCGGAATTAAATATAAAAGGCACAAGGCCGACTTAAGCACAAGAAGACTGACCCTTCTTACTGACTATGTTTTGAACCATTCCAGTGACACTAGTTATAGATTCCGATGCTTCACCTCAGGTTTACTGTATCCCTCTGACCTTCCTATTGACGATGAAACACAGAAATTGCATCGGAATTAAATACAAAAGGCACAATGCCGACTTAAGTACAAGAAGATCGACTCTTCTTACTGTCTATGTTTTGAACCATTTCATTGACACTAGTTATAGATTCCGATGCTTCACTCCAGGTTTACTGTATCCCTTGGACCTTCTTATTGACGATGAAACACTGAAATTGCATCGGAATTAAATAGAAAAGGCAATATGCCGACTTAAGTACAAGAAGACTGACTCTTCTTACTGACAGTGCATTGAACCATTCCATTGACACTAGTTATAGATTCCGATGCTTCACTCCAGGTTTACTGTATAATTTGGAACTTCTTATTGACGATGAAACACAGAAATTACATCGGAATTAAATACAAAAGGCACAATGCCGACTTAAGTACAAGAAGACAGTCACTTCTAACTATATATGATTTGAACCATTCCACTGCCACAAATTATAGATTCCGATGCTTCACTCCACGTTGACTGTATGCCTTGGACCATCTTATTGACGATGAAACACTGAAATTGCATCGGAATTAAATACAAAAGGCAAAATGCCGTCTTAAGTTCAAGAAGACTGACTCGTCCTACTGTCTATGTTTCGAAACATTCCTGAGACACTAGTAATAGATTCCGATGCTTCACTTCAGGTTCACAGTATCCCTCTGACCTTATTGACGATGAAACACAGAAATTGCACCGAATTAAATACAAAAGGCACAATGCCGACTTAAGGGCAGGAAGACTGACTCTTCTTACTGACTATGTTTTGAACCATTCCTGTGACACTAGTTATAGATTCCGATGCTTCACTTCAGGTTTACTGTATCCCTCTGACCTTCTTATTGACGATGAAACACAGAAATTGCATCGGAATTACATACAAAAGGCACAATGCCGACTTAAGGACACGAAGACTGACTCTTCCTACTGTCTATGTTTTGAACCATTCCTGTGACACTAGTTATAGATTCCGATGCTTCACTTCAGGTTTACTGTATCCCTTGGACCTTCCTATTGACGATGAAACACAGAAATTGCATCGGAATTAAATACAAACGACAGAATGCCGACTTAAGAACAAGAAGACTGTATCTTCTTACTGTTTATGTTTTGAACCATTCGTGTGACACTAGTTACACATTTCGACGCTTCACTTCAGGTTTACTGTATCCCTCTGACATTCTTATTGACGATGAAACACAGAAATTGCGTCGGGGTTAAATACAAAAGGCACAATGCCGACTTAAGTACATGAAGACTGACGCTTCTTACTGACTATGTTATGAACCATTCCTGTGACATTAGTTATAGATTCCGATGCTTCACTTCAGGTTTACTGTATCCCTTGGACCTTCTTATTGTCGATGAAACACTGAAATTGCTTCGGAATTAAATACAAAAGGCACAATGCCGACTTAAGGACAAGAAGACTGCCTCATCTTACTGACTATGTTTTAAACCATTCCTGTGACACTAGTTATAGATTCCGATGCTTCACTTCAGGTTTACTGTATCCCGTGGACCTTCTTATTGTCGATGAAACACTGAAATTGCATCGGAATTAAATTCCAAAGGCACAATGCCGACTTAAGGACAAGAAGACTGACTCTTTTTACTGACTATGATTTGAACCATTCCTCTGACACTAGTTATAGATTCCCGTGCTTCCCTTCAGGTTTTCTGTATCTCTCTGACCTTCTTATTGACGATGAAACACAGAAATTGCATCAGAATTAAATACAAAAGGCACAATGCCGACTTAAGTACTGTCTGTGTTTTGAAGCAATCCTGTGCCAGTAGTTATAGATTCCGATGCTTCACTCCAGGTTTACTGTGTCCCTTGGACCTTCTTATTGACGATGAAACACTGAAATTGCATCGGAATTAAATAGAAAAGGCACATTGCCGACTTAAGTACAAGAAGACTCACTCTTCTTACTGACTATGTTTTGAACCATTCTTGTGACACTAGTTATAAATGCCGATGCTTCACTTCACATGTACTGTATCCCTTGGACCTTCTTTTTGACGGTGAAATACAGAAATTGCATCGGAATTAAATACAAAAGGCACAATGCCGACTTAAGTACATAAAGACTGACTCTTCTGACTATGCTTTGTACCATTCCTGTGACACTAGTTATAGATTCCAATGCTACACTCCAGGTTTACTGTATCCCTTGGACCTTCTTATTGACGATGAAACATAGATATTGCATCGGAATAAAATACATAAGGCACAATGCCGACTTAAGGACAAGAAGACTGACTCTTCTTTCTGACTATGATTTGAACCATTCCTGTGACACTAGTTATAGATTCCGATGCTTCACTTCAGGTTTACTGTATCCCTCAGACCTTCTTATTGACGATGAAACACAGAGATAGCATGGGAATTAAATGCAAATGCACAATGCCGACTTAAGTACAGGAAGACTGTATCTTATAACTGTCTATGCTATGAACCATTCCTGTGAGACTAGTTATAAATTCCAATGCTTCTCTCCAGGTTTACTCAATCCCTTGGACCTTCTTATTGACGATGGAACACAGAAATTGCATCGGAATTAAATACAAGAGGCACAATGCCAACTTAAGTACAAGAAGACAGACTCTTCTTACTGACTATGTTTTGAACCATTCCTGTGACACTAGTTATAGATTCTGATGCTTCACTTCAGGTTTACTGTATCCCTCTGACCTTCTTATTGAAGATGGAACACAGAAATGGCACCGGAATTAAATACAAAAGGCACAATGCCGACCTAAGTACAAGAAGACTGACTCTTCTTACTGTCTATGCTTTGAACCATTCCATTGACATTAGTTATAGTTTCCGATGCTTCACTTCAGGTTTACTGTATAATTTGGAACTTCTTATTGACGATGAAACACAGAAATTACATCGGAATTAAATACAAAAGGCACAATGCCGACTTAAGTACAAAAAGACGGACTCTTGTTACTGACTATGTTTTGAACCATTCCTCTGACACTAGTTATAGATTCCGATGCTTCACTTCAGGTGTACTGTATCCCTCTGACATTCTTATTGACGATGAAACAAAGAAATTGCATCGGAATTAAATAGAAAAGGCACAATGCCGACTTAAGTACAAGAAGACTGACTCTTCTTACGGTCCATGTTTTGAACCATTCCTGTGACACTAGTTATAGATTCCGATGCTTGACTTCAGGTTTACTGTATCACTACGACCTTCTTATTGACGATGAAACACAGAAATTGCATCGGAATTTAATACAAAAGGCACAATGCCGACTCAAGTACAAGAAGACTGACCCTTCTTCCTGGCTATGTTTTGATCCATTCCTGTGACACTAGTTATAGATTCCGATGCTTCACTTCAGGTTTACTGTAAGCCTTGGACCTTCTTATTGACGATGAAACACAGTAATTGCATCGGAATTAAATACAAAAAGCACAATGCCGACTTAAGTACAAGAGGACTGTATCTTCTTACTGTCTATGTTTTGAACCATTCCTGTGACACTAGTTATAGATTCCGATGCTTCATTCCGGGTTTACTGTATCCCTTGGACCTTCTTAATGACGATGAAACACAGAAATTGCATCGGAATTAAATACAAAAGGCACAATGCCGCCTTAAGGACAAGAAGACTGACTCTTCTTACTGACTATGATTTGAACCATTCCTGTGACACTAGTTATAGATTCCGATGCTTCATTTCAGGATTACTGTATCCCTCTGACCTTCTTATTGACGATGAAACACAGAAATTGCACCGGCAATAAATACAAAAGGCACAATGCCGACTTAAGTACAAGAAGACTGACTCTTCTTACTGTCTATGATTTGAACCATTATATTGACACTAGTTATAGACTCGGATGCTACACTCCAGGTTTACTGTATCCCTTGGACCATCTTTTTGACGAAGAAACACTGAAATTGCATCGGAATTATATAGAAAGGTAACATCTTCGACTTAAGTACAAGAAGACTGACTCTTCTTACTGTCTATGTTTTGAACCATTCCTGTGACACTAGTTATAGATTCCGATGCTTCACTTCAGGTTTACTGTATCCCTTGGACCTTCTTATTGACGATGAAACACAGAAATTGCATCGGAATTAAATACAAAAGGCACAATGCCGACTTAGGTACATGAAGACTGACTCTTCTTACTTTCTATGCTTTGAACCCTTCCTGTGACACTAGTTATAGATTCCGAAGTTACACTCCAGGTTTACTGTATCCCTTGGACCTTCTTATTGACGATGAAACACAGAAATTGCATCGGAGTTAAATACAAAAGGCACAATGTCGACTTAAGTACAAGAAGACTGACTCTTCTTACTGACTATGTTTTGAACCATTCCTGTGACACTAGTTATGGATTCCGATGCTTCACTTCAGGTATACTGTATCCCTTGGACCTTCTTATTGTCGATGAAACACTGAAATTGCATCGGAAAAAAAATACAAAATGCACAATGCCGACTTAAGGACAAGAAGACTGACTCATCCTACTGACTATGTTTTGAACCATTCCTGTGACACTAGTTATAGATTCCGATGCTTCACTTCAGGTTTACTGTATCCCGTGGACATTTTTATTGTCGATGAAACACTGAAATTGCATCGGAATTAAATTCCAAAGGCACAATGCCGACTTAAGGACAAGAAGACTGACTCTTCTTACTGACTATGCTTGGAACCATTCCTCTGTCACTAGTTATAGATTCCCATGCTTCACTTAAGGTTTTCTATATCTCTCTGACCTTCTTATTGACGAGGAAACACAGAAATTGCATCGGAATTAAACACAAAAGGCACAATGCCGACTTAAGTACAAGAAGACTGACTCTTCTTACTGTCTATGTTTTGAACAATTCCATTGACACTAATTATAGATTCAGATGTTTCACTCCAGGTTTACTGTATCCCTTGGACCTTCTTAAAGACGATGAAACACTTAAATTGCATCGGAATTAAATAGATTAGGCGAAATGCCGACTTCAGTACAAGAGGACTGACTCTTCTTACTGACTTTGTTTTCAACCATTTTGTTACACTAGTTATAGATCCCGATCCTTCACTTCAGGTTTACTGTATCCCGTGGACCTTCTTATTGACAATAAAACACACAAATTGCATTGGAATTAAATACAAAAAGCACAATGCCGACTTAAGTACTTGAAGACTGACTCTTCTTACTGACTATGTTTTGAACCATTCCTCTGACACTAGTTATAGATTCCGATGATTCACTTCAGGTTTACTGTATCGTTTGGACCTTCTTGTTGATGATGAGACACAGAAATTGCATCGGAATTTAATACAAAAGGAACAATGGCGACTTAAGTACATGAAGACCAACTCTTCTTACTGACTATGATTTGAACCATTCCTGTGACACTAGTTATAGATTCCGATGCTTCACGTCAGGTTTACTGTATCATTTGGACCTTCTTATTGGCGATGACGCACAGAAATTACATCGGAATTAAATACAAAATGCACAGTGCCACCTTAAGTACAAAAAGACTAACTCTTGTTACTGACTATGTTTTGAACCATTCCTGTGACACTAGTTATAGATTCCGATGTTTCACTTAAGGGTTACTGAATCCCCCTGACCTTCTTATTCACGATGAAACACAGAAATTGTATCGGAATTAAATACAAAAGGCACAATGCCGACTTAAGGACAAGAAGACTGACTCTTCTTACTGACTATGTTTGAACCATTCCTGTGACTCGAGTTATAGATTCCGATGCTTCACTTTAGGTTTACTGTATCCCTCTGACCTTCTTATTCACGATGAAACACAGAAATAGTACCGGAATTAAATACAAAAGGCACAACGCCGACATTAGTACATAAAGTTCGACACTTCTTAGTGACTATGCTTTGAACCATTCCTGTGACACTAGTTATGGATTCCGATGCTTCACTTCAGGTTTACTGTATCCCTTGGAGCATCTTATTGACGATGAAACACAGAAATTGCATCGGAATTAAATACAATAGGCACAATGCCGACTTAAGTACAAGAAGACTGTATCTTCTTGCTGTCTATGTTTTGAACCATTCCTGTGACACTAGTTATAGATTCCGATGCTTCACTTGAGGTTTACTGTATCCCTTGGACCTTCTTATTGACGATGAAACACAGAAATTGCAGCGGAATTAAATAAAAAAGGCACAATGCCGCCTTCAGGACAAGAAGACTGACTCTTCTTACTGACTATGTTTTGAACCATTCCTGTGACACTAGTTATAGATTCCGATGCTTCACTTTAGGTCTACTGTATCCCTGGACCTTCTTGTTGACGATGAAACACAGATATGGCATCGGAAGAAAATACAAAAGGCACAATGCCGACTAAAGTACAAGAAACTGACTCTTCTTACTGACTATGTTTTGAACCATTCCTGAGACACTAGTTTTAGATTCCGAAGCTTCACTTCATGTTTACTGTATCCCTCTGACCATCTTATTGACGATGAAACACAGAAATTGCATCGGAATTAAATAAAAAAAGGACAATGCCGACATAAGTACAAGAAGACTGACTCTTCTTACTGACTATGTTGTGAACCATTCCTGTGACACTAGTTATATATTCCGATGCTTCACTCCAGGTTTAGTGTACCCCTTGGACCTTCTTATTGACGATGAAACACAGAAATTACATCGGAATTAAATACAAAAGGCACAATGCCGACATATGTACATGAAGACTGACTCTTCTTACTTTCTATGTTTTGAACCCTTCCTGTGACACTAGTTATAGATTCCGAACCTACACTCCAGGTTTACTGTATCCCTTGGACCTTCTTATTGACGATGAAACACAGAAATTGCATCGGAATTAAATACAAAAGGCACAATGCCGACTTAAGGACAAGAAGACTGACTCTTCTTACTGACTATGTTTTGAACCATTCCTGTGACACTAGTTATAGTTTCCGATGCTTGACTTCAGGTTTACTGTATCCCTGGACCTTCTTATTGACGATGAAACACAGAAATTGCATCGGAATTAAATACAAAAGGCACAATGCCGACTTAAATACATGAAGACTGACTCTTCTTACTGACTATGATTTGAACCATTCCTGTGACACTAGTTATAGATTAGGATGCTTCACTTCAGGTTTACTGTATCCCTTGGACCTTCTTGTTGACGATGAAACACAGATATTGCATGGAATTAAATGCAAAAGGCACAATGCCGACTTCGGAACATGAAGACTGCCTCTTCTTACTGTCTATGCTTTGAATCATTCCTGTGACACTAGTTATAGATTCCGATGCTACACTCACGGTTTACTGTATCCCCTGGACCTTCTTATTGACGATGAAACACAGAAATGGCATTGGAAGAAAATACAAAAGGCACAATGCCGACTTAAGTACAAGAAGACTGACTCTTCTTACTGACTATGTTTTTAACCATTAATGTGACACTAGTTATAGATTCCGATGCTACACTCCAGGTTTACTGTATCCCATGGACCTTCTTATTGACGATGAAACACAGAAATTGCATCGGAATTTACGACAAAAGTCACAATGCCGACTCAAGTAAAAGAAGACTGACTCTTCTTACTGACTATGTTTTGAACCATTCCTGTGTCACTAGTTATTGATTCCGATGATTCACTGCAGGTTTACTGTATCCCTGGACCTTCTTATTGACGATGAAACACAGAAATTGCATCGGAATTAAATACAAAAGGCACAATGCCGACTTAAGTACATGAAGACTGACTCTTCTTACTGACTATGATTTGAACCATTCCTGTGACACTAGTTATACATTAGGATGCTTCACTTCAGGTTTACTCTATCCCTTGGACCTTCTTGTTGACGATGAAACACAGATATTGCATCGGAATTAAATACAAAAGGCACAATGCCGACTTAGGTACATGAAGACTGACTCTTCTTACTTTCTATGTTTTGAACGCTTCCTGTGACACTAGTTATAGATTCCGAAGCTACACTCCAGGTTTACTGTATCACTTGGACCTTCTTATTGACGATGAAACACAGAAATTGCATCCGAATTAAATACAAAATGCACAATGCCGCCTTCAGGACAAGAAGACTGACTCTTCCTACTGACTATGTTTTGAACCATTCCTGTGACACTAGTTATATATTCCGATGCTTCACTCCAGGTTTAGTGTACCCCTTGGACATTCTTATTGACGATGAAACACAGAAATTGCATCGGAATTAAATACAAAATGCACAATGCCGACTTAAGGACAAGAAGACTGACTCTTCTTACTGACTATGTTTTGAACCATTCCTGTGACACTAGTTATAGATTCCGATGCTTCACTTCAGGTTTACTGTATCCTTTGGACCTTCTTGTTGACGATGAAACACAGATAATGCATCGGAATTAAATGCAAAAGGGACAATGCCGATTTCGGTACATGAAGACTGACTCTTCTTACTGTCTATGTTTTGAACAATTCCTGTGACACTAGGTATAGATTCCGATGCTACACTCCAGATTAACAGTATCCCTTGGACCTTCTTATTGACGATGAAACACAGAAATGGCATCGGAAGAAAATACAAAAGGCACAATGCCGACTTAAGTACAAGAAGACTGACTCTTCTTACTGACTATGGTTTGAACCATTCCTGAGACACTAGTTTTAGATTCCGATGCTACACTCCAGGTTTACTGTATCCCATGGACCTTCTCATTGACGATGAAACAAAGAAATTGCATCGGAATTAAATATAAAAGTCACAATGCCGACTCAAGTACAAGAGGACTGACTCTTCTTACTGACTATGTTTTGAACCATTCCTGTGACACTAGTTATAGATTCCGATGCTTCACTTCAGGTTTACTGTATCCCTGGTCCTTCTTATTGATGATGAAACACAGAAATTACATCGGAATTAAATACAAAAGGCACAATGCCGACTTAAGTACATGAAGACTGACTCTTCTTACTGACTATGATTTGAACCATTCCTGTGACACTAGTTATAGATTAGGATGCTTCACTTCAGGTTTACTGTATCCCTTGGACCTCCTTGTTGACGATGAAACACAGATATTGCATCTGAATTAAATACAAAAGGCACAATGCCGGCTTAGGTACATGAAGACTGACTCTTCTTACTGTCTATGTTTTGAATCATTCCGTCGACACTAGTTATAGATTCCGATGCTACACTCACGGTTTACTGTATCCCTTGGACCTTCTTGTTGACGATGAAACATAGAAATGGCATTGGAAGAAAATACAAAAGACACAATGCCGACTTAAGTACAAGAAGACTGACTCTTCTTACTGACTATGCTTTTAACCATTCCTGTGACACTAGTTATAGATTCCGATGCTTGACTTCAGGTTTACTGTATCCCTGGACCTTCTTATTGACGATGAAACACAGAAATTGCAGCGGAATTAAATAAAAAAGGCACAATGCCGCCTTCAGGACAAGAAGACTGACTCTTCTTACTGACTATGTTTTGAATCCTTCCGTCGACACTAGTTATAGATTCCGATGCTTCACTTAAGTCTACTGTATCCCTGGACCTTCTTGTTGACGATGAAACACAGATATGGCATCGGAAGAAAATACAAAAGGCACAATGCCGACTAAAGTACAAGAAGACTGACTCTTCTTACTGACTATGTTTTGAACCATTCCTGAGACACTAGTTTTAGATTCCGATGCTTCACTTCATGTTTACTGTATCCCTCTGACCATCTGATTGACGATGAAACACAGAAATTGCATCGGAATTAAATAAAAAAGGACAATGCCGACATAAGTACAAGAAGACTGACTCTTCTTACTGACTATGTTGTGAACCATTCCTGTGACACTAGTTATATATTCCGATGCTTCACTCCAGGTTTAGTGTACCCCTTGGACCTTCTTATTGACGATGAAACACAGAAATTACATCGGAATTAAATACAAAAGGCACAATGCCGACATATGTACATGAAGACTGACTCTTCTTACTTTCTATGTTTTTAACCCTTCCTGTGACACTAGTTATAGATTCCGAACCTACACTCCAAGTTTACTGTATCCCTTGGACGTTCTTATTGACGATGAAACACAGAAATTGCATCGGAATTAAATACAAAAGGCACAATGCCGACTTAAGGACAAGAAGACTGACTCTTCTTACTGACTATGTTTTGAACCATTCCTGTGACACTAGTTATAGTTTCCGATGCTTTACTTCAGGTTTACTGTATCATTTGGGCCTTCTTATTGACGATGACTCACAGAAATTAAATCGGAATTAAATACAAAATGCACAATGCCGACTTAAGTACAAAAAGACTGACTCTTGTTACTGACTATGTTTTGAACCATTCCTGTGACACTAGTTATAGATTCCGATGCTTGATTTCAGGTTTACTGTATCCCTGGACCTTCTTATTGACGATGAAACACAGAAATTGCATCGGAATTAAATATAAAAGTCACAATGCCGACTCAAGTACAAGAGGACTGACTCTTCTTATTGACTATGTTTTGAATCATTCCTGTGACACTAGTTATAGATTCCGATGCTTCACTTCAGGTTTACTGTATCCCTGGTCCTTCTTATTGACGATGAAACACAGAAATTACATCGGAATTAAATACAAAAGGCACAATGCCGACTTAAGTACATGAAGACTGACTCTTCTTACTGACTATGATTTGAACCATTCCTGTGACACTAGTTATAGATTAGGATGCTTCACTTCAGGTTTACTGTATCCCTTGGACCTTCTTGTTGACGATGAAACACAGATATTGCATCGGAATTAAATACAAAAGGCACAATGCCGACTTAGGTACATGAAGACTGCCTCTTCTTACTGTCTATGTTTTGAATCATTCCTGTGACACTAGTTATAGATTCCGATGCTACACTCACGGTTTACTGTATCCCTTGGACCTTCTTATTGACGATGAAACACAGAAATGGCATTGGAAGAAAATACAAAAGGCACAATGCCGACTTAAGTACAAGAAGACTGACTCTTCTTACTGACTATGTTTTTAACCATTCCTGTGACACTAGTTATAGATTCCGATGCTACACTCCAGGTTTACTGTATCCCATGGACCTTCTTATTGACGATGAAACACAGAAATTGCATCGGAATTTACGACAAAAGTCACAATGCCGACTCAAGTACAAGAAGACTGACTCTTCTTACTGACTATGTTTTGAACCATTCCTGTGTCACTAGTTATTGTTTCCAATGATTCACTGCAGGTTTACTGTATCCCTGGACCTTCTTATTGACGATGAAACACAGAAATTGCATCGGAATTAAATACAAAAGGCACAATGCCGACTTAAGTACATGAAGACTGACTCTTCTTACTGACTATGATTTGAACCATTCCTGTGACACTAGTTATACATTAGGATGCTTCACTTCAGGTTTACTCTATCCCTTGGACCTTCTTGTTGACGATGAAACACAGATATTGCATCGGAATTAAATACAAAAGGCACAATGCCGACTTAGGTACATGAAGACTGACTCTTCTTACTTTCTATGTTTTGAACGCTTCGTGTGACACTAGTTATAGATTCCGAAGGTACACTCCAGGTTTACTGTATCACTTGGACCTTCTTATTGACGATGAAACACAGAAATTGCATCGGAATTAAATACAAAATGCACAATGCCGCCTTCAGGACAAGAAGACTGACTCTTCCTACTGACTATGTTTTGAACCATTCCTGTGACACTAGTTATATATTCCGATGCTTCACTCCAGGTTTAGTGTACCCCTTGGACATTCTTATTGACGATGAAACACAGAAATTGCATCGGAATTAAATACAAAAGGCACAATGCCGACATAGGTACATGAAGACTGACTCCTGTTACTTTCGATGTTTTGAACCCTTCCTGTGACACTAGTTATAGTTTCCGAAGCTACACTCCAGGTTTACTGTATCCCTTGGACCTTCTTATTGACGATGAAACAAAGAAATTGCATCGGAATTAAATACAAAATGCACAATGCCGACTTAAGGACAAGAAGACTGACTCTTCTTACTGACTATGTTTTGAACCATTCCTGTGACACTAGTTATAGATTCCGATGCTTCACTTCAGGTTTACTGTATCATTTGGACCTTCTTGTTGACGATGAAACACAGATATTGCATCGGAATTAAATGCAAAAGGGACAATGCCAATTTCGGTACATGAAGACTGACTCTTCTTACTGTCTATGTTTTGAACAATTCCTGGGACACTAGGTATAGATTCCGATGCTACACTCCAGATTAGCAGTATCCCTTGGACCTTGTTATTGACGATGAAACACAGAAATGGCATCGGAAGAAAATACAAAAGGCACAATGCCGACTTAAGTACAAGAAGACTGACTCTTCTTACTGACTATGGTTTGAACCATTCCTGAGACACTAGTTTTAGATTCCGATGCTACACTCCAGGTTTACTGTATCCCATGGACCTTCTTATTGACGATGAAACAAAGAAATTGCATCGGAATTAAATATAAAAGTCACAATGCCGACTCAAGTACAAGAGGACTGACTCTTCTTACTGACTATGTTTTGAACCATTCCTGTGACACTAGTTATAGATTCCGATGCTTCACTTCAGGTTTACTGTATCCCTGGTCCTTCTTATTGATGATGAAACACAGAAATTACATCGGAATTAAATACAAGAGGCACAATGCCGACTTAAGTGCATGAAGACTGACTCTTCTTACTGAGTATGATTTGAACTATTCCTGTGACTCTAGTTATAGATTAGGATGCTTCACTTCAGGTTTACTGTATCCCGTGGACCTTCTTATTGTCGATGAAACACTGAAACTGCATCGGAATTAAATTCCAAAGGCACAATGCCGACTTAAGGACAAGAAGACTGACTCTTCTTACTGACTATGCTTTGAACCATTCCTTTGTCACTAGTTATAGATTCCCATGCTTCACTTCAGGTTTTCTATATCTCTCTGACCTTCTTATTGACGAGGAAACACAGAAATTGCATCGGAATTAAACCCAAAAGGCACAATGCCGACTTAAGTACAAGAAGACTGACTCTTCTTACTGACTTTGTTTTCAACCATTTTGTGACACAAGTTATAGATCCCGATGCTTCACTTCAGGTTTACTGTATCCCGTGGACCTTCTTATTGACAATAAAACACACAAATTGCATTGGAATTAAATACAAAAAGCTCAATGCCGACTTAAGTACTTGAAGACTGACTCTTCTTACTGACTATGTTTTGAACCATTCCTCTGACACTAGTTATAGATTCCGATGCTTCACTTCAGGTTTACTGTATCGTTTGGACCTTCTTGTTGATGATGAGACACAGAAATTGCATCGGAATTTAATACAAAAGGAACAATGGCGACTTAAGTACATGAAGACCAACACTTCTTACTGACTATGATTTGAACCATTCCTGTGACACTAGTTATAGATTCCGATGCTTCACGTCAGGTTTACTGTATCATTTAGACCTTCTTATTGACGATGACGCACAGAAATTACATCGCAATTAAATACAAAATGCACAGTGCCACCTTAAGTACAAAAAGACTAACTCTTGTTACTGACTATGTTTTGAACCATTCCTGTGACACTAGTTATAGATTCCGATGTTTCACTTAAGGGTTACTGAATCCCCCTGACCTTCTTATTCACGATGAAACACAGAAATTGTATCGGAATTAAATACAAAAGGCACAATGCCGACTTAAGGACAAGAAGACTGACTCTTCTTACTGACTATGTTTGAACCATTCCTGTGACACGAGTTATAGATTCCGATGCTTCACTTTAGGTTTACTGTATCCCTCTGACCTTCTTATTCACGATGAAACACAGAAATGGCACCGGAATTAAATACAAAAGGCACAACGCCGACATAAGTACATCAAGTTCGACACTTCTTAGTGACTATGCTTTGAACCATTCCTGTGACACTAGATATGGATTCCGATGCTTCACTTCAGGTTTACTGTATCCCTTGGAGCATCTTATTGACGATGAAACACAGAAATTGCATCGGAATTAAATACAATAGGCACAATGCCGACTTAAGTACAAGAAGACTGTATCTTCTTGCTGTCTATGTTTTGAACCATTCCTGTGACACTAGTTATAGATTCCGATGCTTCACTTGAGGTTTACTGTAGCCCTTGGACCTTCTTATTGACGATGAAACACAGAAATTGCAGCGGAATTAAATAAAAAAGGCACAATGCCGCCTTCAGGACAAGAAGACTGACTCTTCTTACTGACTATGTTTTGAACCATTCCTGTGACACTAGTTATAGATTCCGATGCTTCACTTTACGTCTACTGTATCCCTGGACCTTCTTGTTGACGATGAAACACAGATATGGCATCGGAAGAAAATACAAAAGGCACAATGCCGACTAAAGTACAAGAAGACTGACTCTTCTTACTGACTATGTTTTGATCCATTCCTGAGACACTAGTTTTAGATTCCGATGCGTCACTTCATGTTTACTGTATCCCTCTGACCATCTTATTGACGATGAAACACAGAAATTGCATCGGAATTAAATAAAAAAGAACAATGCCGACATAAGTACAAGAAGACTGACTCTTCTTACTGACTATGTTGTGAACCATTCCTGTGACACTAGTTATATATTCCGATGCTTCACTCCAGGTTTAGTGTACCCCTTGGACCTTCTTATTGACGATGAAACACAGAAATTACATCGGAATTAAATACAAAAGGCACAATGCCGACTTAAGTACATGAAGACTGACTCTTCTTACTGACTATGATTTGAACCATTCCTGTGACACTAGTTATAGATTAGGATGCTTCACTTCAGGTTTACTGTATCCCTTGGACCTTCTTGTTGACGATGAAACACAGATATTGCATCGGAATTAAATACAAAAGGCACAATGCCGACTTAGGTACATGAAGACTGCCTCTTCTTACTGTCTTCTTTGAATCATTCCTGTGACACTAGTTATAGATTCCGATGCTACACTCACGGTTTACTGTATCCCCTGGACCTTCTTATTGACGATGAAACACAGAAATGGCATTGGAAGAAAATACAAAAGGCACAATGCCGACTTAAGTACAAGAAGACTGACTCTTCTTACTGACTATGTTTTTAACCATTCCTGTGACACTAGTTATAGATTCCGATGCTACACTCCAGGTTTACTGTATCCCATGGACCTTCTTATTGACGATGAAACACAGAAATTGCATCGGAATTGACGACAAAAATCACAATGCCGACTCAAGTACAAGAAGACTGACTCTTCTTACTGACTATGTTTTGAACCATTCCTGTGTCACTAGTTATTGATTCCGATCATTCACTGCAGGTTTACTGTATCCCTGGACCTTCTTATTGACGATGAAACACAGAAATTGCATCGGAATTAAATACAAAAGGCACAATGCCGACTTAAGTACATGAAGACTGACTCTTCTTACTGACTATGATTTGAACCATTCCTGTGACACTAGTTATACATTAGGATGCTTCACTTCAGGTTTACTCTATCCCTTGGACCTTCTTGTTGACGATGAAACACAGATATTGCATCGGAATTAAATTCCAAAGGCACAATGCCGACTTAAGGACAAGAAGACTGACTCTTCTTACTGACTATGCTTTGAACCATTCCTCTGTCACTAGTTATAGATTCCCATGCTTCACTTCAGGTTTTCTATATCTCTCTGACCTTCTTATTGACGAGGAAACACAGAAATTGCATCGGAATTAAACCCAAAAGGCACAATGCCGACTTAAGTACAAGAAGACTGACTCTTCTTACTGACTTTGTTTTGAACCATTCCTGTGTCACTAGTTATTGATTCCGATCATTCACTGCAGGTTTACTGTATCCCTGGACCTTCTTATTGACGATGAAACACAGAAATTGCATCGGAATTAAATACAAAAGGCACAATGCCGACTTAAGTACATGAAGACTGACTCTTCTTACTGACTATGATTTGAACCATTCCTGTGACACTAGTTATACATTAGGATGCTTCACTTCAGGTTTACTCTATCCCTTGGACCTTCTTGTTGACGATGAAACACAGATATTGCATCGGAATTAAATTCCAAAGGCACAATGCCGACTTAAGGACAAGAAGACTGACTCTTCTTACTGACTATGCTTTGAACCATTCCTCTGTCACTAGTTATAGATTCCCATGCTTCACTTCAGGTTTTCTATATCTCTCTGACCTTCTTATTGACGAGGAAACACAGAAATTGCATCGGAATTAAACCCAAAAGGCACAATGCCGACTTAAGTACAAGAAGACTGACTCTTCTTACTGTCTATGTTTTGAACAATTCCATTGACACTAATTATAGATTCAGATGTTTCACTCCAGGTTTACTGTATCCCTTGGACCTTCTTAATGACGATGAAACACTTAAATTGCATCGGAATTAAATAGATTAGGCAAAATGCCGACTTCAGTACAAGAAGACTGACTCTTCTTACTGACTTTGTTTTCTACCATTTTGTTACACAAGTTATAGATCCCGATGCTTCACTTCAGGTTTACTGTATCCCGTGGACCTTCTTATTGACAATAAAACACACAAATTGCATTGGAATTAAATACAAAAAGCACAATGCCGACTTAAGTACTTGAAGACTGACTCTTCTTACTGACTATGTTTTGAACCATTCCTCTGACACTAGTTATAGATTCCGATGCTTCACTTCAGGTTTACTGTATCGTTTGGACCTTCTTGTTGATGATGAGACACAGAAATTGCATCGGAATTTAATACAAAAGGAACAATGGCGACTTAAGTACATGAAGACCAACAGTTCTTACTGACTATGATTTGAACCATTCCTGTGACACTAGTTATAGATTCCGATGCTTCACGTCAGGTTTACCGTATCATTTAAACCTTCTTATTGACGATGACGCACAGAAATTACATCGGAATTAAATACAAAATGCACAGTGCCACCTTAAGTACAAAAAGACTAACTCTTGTTACTGACTATGTTTTGAACCATTCCTGTGACACTAGTTATAGATTCCGATGTTTCACTTAAGGGTTACTGAATCCCCCTGACCTTCTTATTCACGATGAAACACAGAAATTGTATCGGAATTAAATACAAAAGGCACAATGCCGACTTAAGGACAAGAAGACTGACTCTTCTTACTGACTATGTTTGAACCATTCCTGTGACACGAGTTATAGATTCCGATGCTTCACTTTAGGTTTACTGTATCCCTCTGACCTTCTTATTCACGATGAAACACAGAAATGGCACCGGAATTAAATACAAAAGGCACAACGCCGACATAAGTACATCAAGTTCGACACTTCTTAGTGACTATGCTTTGAACCATTCCTGTGACACTAGATATGGATTCCGATGCTTCACTTCAGGTTTACTGTATCCCTTGGAGCATCTTATTGACGATGAAACACAGAAATTGCATCGGAATTAAATACAATAGGCACAATGCCGACTTAAGTACAAGAAGACTGTATCTTCTTGCTGTCTATGTTTTGAACCATTCCTGTGACACTAGTTATAGATTCCGATGCTTCACTTGAGGTTTACTGTAGCCCTTGGACCTTCTTATTGACGATGAAACACAGAAATTGCAGCGGAATTAAATAAAAAAGGCACAATGCCGCCTTCAGGACAAGAAGACTGACTCTTCTTACTGACTATGTTTTGAACCATTCCTGTGACACTAGTTATAGATTCCGATGCTTCACTTTAGGTCTACTGTATCCCTGGACCTTCTTGTTGACGATGAAACACAGATATGGCATCGGAAGAAAATACAAAAGGCACAATGCCGACTAAAGTACAAGAAACTGACTCTTCTTACTGACTATGTTTTGATCCATTCCTGAGACACTAGTTTTAGATTCCGATGCGTCACTTCATGTTTACTGTATCCCTCTGACCATCTTATTGACGATGAAACACAGAAATTGCATCGGAATTGAATAAAAAAGAACAATGCCGACATAAGTACAAGAAGACTGACTCTTCTTACTGACTATGTTATGAACCATTCCTGTGACACTAGTTATATATTCCGATGCTTCACTCCAGGTTTAGTGTACCCCTTGGACCTTCTTATTGATGATGAAACACAGAAATTACATCGGAATTAAATACAAAAGGCACAATGCCGACTTAAGTACATGAAGACTGACTCTTCTTACTGACTATGATTTGAACCATACCTGTGACACTAGTTATAGATTAGGATGCTTCACTTCAGGTTTACTGTATCCCTTGGACCTTCTTGTTGACGATGAAACACAGATATTGCATCGGAATTAAATACAAAAGGCACAATGCCGACTTAGGTACATGAAGACTGCCTCTTCTTACTGTTTTCTTTGAATCATTCCTGTGACACTAGTTATAGATTCCGATGCTACACTCACGGTTTACTGTATCCCCTGGACCTTCTTATTGACGATGAAACACAGAAATGGCATTGGAAGAAAATACAAAAGGCACAATGCCGACTTAAGTACAAGAAGACTGACTCTTCTTACTGACTATGTTTTTAACCATTCCTGTGACACTAGTTATAGATTCCGATGCTACACTCCAGGTTTACTGTATCCCATGGACCTTCTTATTGACGATGAAACACAGAAATTGCATCGGAATTTACGACAAAAATCACAATGCCGACTCAAGTACAAGAAGACTGACTCTTCTTACTGACTATGTTATGAACCATTCCTGTGTCACTAGTTATTGATTCCGATCATTCACTGCAGGTTTACTGTATCCCTGGACCTTCTTATTGACGATGAAACACAGAAATTGCATCGGAATTAAATACAAAAGGCACAATGCCGACTTAAGTACATGAAGACTGACTCTTCTTACTGACTATGATTTGAACCATTCCTGTGACACTAGTTATACATTAGGATGCTTCACTTCAGATTTACTCTATCCCTTGGACCTTCTTGTTGACGATGAAACACAGATATTGCATCGGAATTAAATACAAAAGGCACAATGCCGACTTAGGTACATGAAGACTGACTCTTCTTACTTTCTTTGTTTTGAACGCTTCCTGTGACACTAGTTATAGATTCCGAAGCTACACTCCAGGTTTACTGTATCACTAGGACCTTCTTATTGACGATGAAACACAGAAATTGCATCGGAATTAAATAAAAAAGGCACAATGCCGCCTTCAGGACAAGAAGACTGACTCTTCCTACTGACTATGTTTTGAACCATTCCTATGACACTAGTTATAGATTCCGATGCTTCACTTCAGGTTTACTGTATCCCTGGTCCTTCTTATTGATGATGAAACACAGAAATTACATCGGAATTAAATACAAAAGGCACAATGCCGACTTAAGTACATGAAGACTGACACTTCTTACTGACTATGATTTGAACCATTCCTGTGACACTAGTTATAGATTAGGATGCTTCACTTCAGGTTTACTGTATCCCTTGGACCTTCTTGTTGACGATGAAACACAGATATTGCATCGGAATTAAATACAAAGGCACAATGCCGGCTTAGGTACATGAAGACTGACTCTTCTTACTGTCTATGTTTTGAATCATTCCGTCGACACTAGTTATAGATTCCGATGCTACACTCACGGTTTACTGTATCCCTTGGACCTTCTTATTGACGATGAAACATAGAAATGGCATTGGAAGAAAATACAAAAGACACAATGCCGACTTAAGTACAAGAAGACTGACTCTTCTTACTGACTATGCTTTTAACCATTCCTGTGACACTAGTTATAGATTCCGATGCTTGACTTCAGGTTTACTGTATCCCTGGACCTTCTTATTGACGATGAAACACAGAAATTGCAGCGGAATTAAATAAAAAAGGCACAATGCCGCCTTCAGGACAAGAAGACTGACTCTTCTTACTGACGATGTTTTGAATCATTCCGTCGACACTAGTTATAGATTCCGATGCTTCACTTTATGTCTACTGTATCCCTGGACCTTCTTGTTGACGATGAAACACAGATATGGCATCGGAAGAAAATACAAAAGGCACAATGCCGACTAAAGTACAAGAAGACTGACTCTTCTTACTGACTATGTTTTGAACCATTCCTGAGACACTAGTTTTAGATTCCGATGCTTCACTTCATGTTTACTGTATCCCTCAGACCATCTTATTGACGATGAAACACAGAAATTGCATCGGAATTAAATAAAAAAGGACAATGCCGACATAAGTACAAGAAGACTGACTCTTCTTACTGACTATGTTGTGAACCGTTCCTGTGACACTAGTTATATATTCCGATGCTTCACTCCAGGTTTAGTGTACCCCTTGGACCTTCTTATTGACGATGAAACACAGAAATTACATCGGAATTAAATACAAAAGGCACAATGCCGACATATGTACATGAAGACTGACTCTTCTCACTTTCTATGTTTTGAACCCTTCCTGTGACACTAGTTATAGATTCCGAACCTACACTCCAGATTTACTGTATCCCTTGGACCTTCTTATTGACGATGAAACACAGAAATTGCATCGGAATTAAATACAAAAGGCACAATGCCGACTTAAGGACAAGAAGACTGACTCTTCTTACTGACTATGTTTTGAACCATTCCTGTGACACTAGTTATAGTTTCCGATGCTTTACTTCAGGTTTACTGTATCATTTGGGCCTTCTTATTGACGATGACTCATAGAAATTAAATCGGAATTATATACAAAATGCACAATGACGACTTAAGTACAAAAAGACTGACTCTTGTTACTGACTATGTTTTGAACCATTCCTGTGCCACCAGTTATAGATTCTGATGCGTGACTTCAGGTTTACTGTATCCCTGGACCTTCTTATTGACGATGAAACACAGAAATTGCATCGGAATTAAATACAAAAGGCACAATGCCGACTTAAATACATGAAGACTGACTCTTCTTACTGACTATGATTTGAACCATTCCTGTGACACTAGTTATAGATTAGGATGCTTCACTTCAGGTTTACTGTATCCCTTGGACCTTCTTGTTGACGATGAAACACAGATATTGCATGGAATTAAATGCAAAAGGCACAATGCCGACTTCGGTACATGAAGACTGACTCTTCTTACTGTCTATGTTTTGAACAATTCCTGTGACACTAGGTATAGATTCCGATGCTACACTCCAGGTTAACAGTATCCCTTGGACCTTCTTATTGACGATGAAACAGAGAAATGGCATCTTAAGAAAATACAAAAGGCACAATGCCGACTTAAGTACAAGAAGACTGACTCTTCTTACTGACTATGTTTTGAACCATTCCTGAGACACTAGTTTTAGATTCCGATGCTACACTCCAGGTTTACTGTATCCCGTGGACCTTCTTATTGACGATGAAACAAAGAAATTGCATCGGAATTAAATATAAAAGTCACAATGCCGACTCAAGTACAAGAGGACTGACTCTTCTTACTGACTATGTTTTGAATCATTCCTGTGACACTAGTTATAGATTCCGATGCTTCACTTCAGGTTTACTGTATCGCTGGTCCTTCTTATTGACGATGAAACACAGAAATTACATCGGAATTAAATACAAAAGGCACAATGCCGACTTAAGTACATGAAGACTGACTCTTCTTACTGACTATGATTTGAACCATTCCTGTGACACTAGTTATAGATTAGGATGCTTCACTTCAGGTTTACTGTATCCCTTGGACCTTCTTGTTGACGAAGAAACACAGATATTGCATCGGAATTAAATACAAAAGGCACAATGCCGACTTAGGTACATGAAGACTGCCTCTTCTTACTGTCTATGTTTTGAATCATTCCTGTGACACTAGTTATAGATTCCGATGCTACACTCACGGTTTACAGTATCCCTTGGACCTTCTTATTGACGATGAAACACAGAAATGGCATTGGAAGAAAATACAAAAGGCACAATGCCGACTTAAGTACAAGAAGACTGACTCTTCTTACTGACTATGTTTTTAACCATTCCTGTGACACTAGTTATAGATTCCGATGCTACACTCCAGGTTTACTGTATCCCATGGACCTTCTTATTGACGATGAAACACAGAAATTGCATCGGAATTTACGACAAAAGTCACAAAGCCGACTCAAGCACAAGAAGACTGACTCTTCTTACTGACTACGTTTTGAACCATTCCTGTGTCACTAGTTATTGATTCCAATGATTCACTGCAGGTTTACTGTATCCCTGGACCTTCTTGTTGACGATGAAACACAGAAATTGCATCGGAATTAAATACAAAAGGCACAATGCCGACTTAAGTACATGAAGACTGCCTCTTCTTACTGACTATGTTTTGAACGCTTCCTGTGACACTAGTTATAGATTAGGATGCTTCACTTCAGGTTTACTGTATCCCTTGGACCTTCTTGTTGACGATGAAACACAGATATTGCATCGGAATTAAATACAAAAGGCACAATGCCGGCTTAGGTACATGAAGACTGACTCTTCTTACTGTCTATGTTTTGAATCATTCCGTCGACACTAGTTATAGATTCCGATGCTACACTCACGGTTTACTGTATCCCTTGGACCTTCTTATTGACGATGAAACATAGAAATGGCATTGGAAGAAAATACAAAAGACACAATGCCGACTTAAGTACAAGAAGACTGACTCTTCTTACTGACTATGCTTTTAACCATTCCTGTGACACTAGTTATAGATTCCGATGCTTGACTTCAGGTTTACTGTATCCCTGGACCTTCTTATTGACGATGAAACACAGAAATTGCATCGGAATTAAATACAAAAGGCACAATGCCGACTTAAGTACATGAAGACTGACTCTTCTTACTGACTATGATTTGAACCATTCCTGTGACACTAGTTATAGATTAGGATGCTTCACTTCAGGTTTACTGTATCCCTTGGACCTTCTTGTTGACGATGAAACACAGATATTGCATCGGAATTAAATGCAAAAGGCACAATGCCGACTTCGGTACATGAAGACTGACTCTTCTTACTGTCTATGATTTGAACAATTCCTGTGACACTAGGTATAGATTCCGATGCTACACTCCAGGTTAACAGTACCCCTTGGACATTCTTATTGACGATGAAACACAGAAAATGCATCGGAATTAAATACAAAAGGCACAATGCCGACATAGGTACATGAAGACTGACTCCTCTTACTTTCTATGTTTTGAACCCTTCCTGTGACACTAGTTATAGTTTCCGAAGCTACACTCCAGGTTTACTGTATCCCTTGGACCTTCTTATTGACGATGAAACAAAGAAATTGCATCGGAATTAAATACAAAATGCACAATGCCGACTTAAGGACAAGAAGACTGACTCTTTTTACTGACTATGTTTTGAACCATTCCTGTGACACTAGTTATAGATTCCGATGCTTCACTTCAGGTTTACTGTATCATTTGGACCTTCTTGTTGACGATGAAACACAGATATTGCATCGGAATTAAATGCAAAAGGGACAATGCCGATTTCGGTACATGAAGACTGACTCTTCTTACTGTCTATGTTTTGAACATTTCCTGTGACACTAGGTATAGATTCCGATGCTACACTCCAGATTAACAGTATCCCTTGGACCTTCTTATTGACGATGAAACACAGAAATGGCATCGGAAGAAAATACAAAAGGCACAATGCCGACTTAAGTACAAGAAGACTGACTCTTCTTACTGACTATGGTTTGAACCATTCCTGAGACACTAGTTTTAGATTCCGATGCTACACTCCAGGTTTACTGTATCCCATGGACCTTCTTATTGACGATGAAACAAAGAAATTGCATCGGAATTAAATATAAAAGTCACTATGCCGACTCAAGTACAAGAGGACTGACTCTTCTTGCTGACTATGGTTTGAACCATTCCTGTGACACTAGTTATAGATTCCGATGCTTCACTTCAGGTTTACTGTATCCCTGGTCCTTCTTATTGATGATGAAACACAGAAATTACATCGGAATTAAATACAAAAGGCACAATGCCGACTTAAGTACATGAAGACTGACTCTTCTTACTGACTATGATTTGAACCATTCCTGTGACACTAGTTATAGATTAGGATGCTTCACTTCAGGTTTACTGTATCCCTTGGACCTTCTTGTTGACGATGAAACACAGATATTGCATCGGAATTAAATACAAAAGGCACAATGCCGGCCTAGGTACATGAAGACTGACTCTTCTTACTGTCTATGTTTTGAATCATTCCGTCAACACTAGTTATAGATTCCGATGCTACACTCACGGTTTACTGTATCCCTTGGACCTTCTTATTGACGATGAAACATAGAAATGGCATTGGAAGAAAATACAAAAGACACAATGCCGACTTAAGTACAAGAAGACTGACTCTTCTTACTGACTATGCTTTTAACCATTCCTGTGACACTAGTTATAGATTCCGATGCTTGACTTCAGGTTTACTGTATCCCTGGACCTTCTTATTGACGATGAAACACAGAAATTGCATCGGAATTAAATACAAAAGGCACAATGCCGACTTAAGTACATGAAGACTGACTCTTCTTACTGACTATGATTTGAACCATTCCTGTGACACTAGTTATACATTAGGATGCTTCGCTTCAGGTTTACTCTATCCCTTGGTCCTTCTTGTTGACGATGAAACACAGATATTGCATCGGAATTAAATGCAAAAGGCACAATGCCGACTTCGGTACATGAAGACTGACTCTTCTTACTGTCTATGTTTTGAACAATTCCTGTGACACTAGGTATAGATTCCGATGCTACACTCCAGGATAACAGTATCCCTTGGACCTTCTAATTGACGATGAAACACAGAAATGGCATCGGAAGAAAATACAAAAGGCACAATGCCGACTTAAGTACAAGAAGACTGACTCTTCTTACTGACTATGTTTTGAACCATTCCTGAGACTCTAGTTTTAGATTCCGATGCTACACTCCAGGATTACTGTATCCCATGGACCTTCGTATTGACGATGAAACAAAGAAATTGCATCGGAATTTAATATAAAAGTCACAATGCCGACTCAAGTACAAGAGGACTGACTCTTCTTACTGACTATGTTTTGAACCATTCCTGTGACACTAGTTATAGATTCCGATGCTTCACTTCAGGTTTGCTGTATCCCTGGTCCTTCTTATTGACGATGAAACACAGAAATTACATCGGAATTAATTACAAAAGGCACAATGCCGACTTAAGTACATGAAGACTGACTCTTCTTACTGGCTATGATTTGAACCATTCCTGTGACACTAGTTATAGATTAGGATGCTTCACTTCAGGTTTACTGTATCCCTTGGACCTTCTTGTTGACGATGAAACACAGATATTGCATCGGAATTAAATACAAAAGGCACAATGCCGACTTAGGTACATGAAGACTGACTCTTCTTACTGTCTATGTTTGAATCATTCCTGTGACACTAGTTAAAGATTCCGATGCTACACTCACGGTTTACTGTATCCCTTGGACCTTCTTATTGACGATGAAACACAGAAATGGCATTGGAAGAAACTACAAAAGGCACAATGCCGACTTAAGTACAAGAAGACTGACTCTTCTTACTGACTATGCTTTTAACCATCCCTGTGACACTAGTTATAGATTCCGATGCTACACTCCAGGTTTACTGTATCCCATGGACCTTCTTATTGACGATGAAACACAGAAATTGCATCGGAATTTACGACAAAAGTCACAATGCCGACTAAAGTACAAGAAGACTGACTCTTCTTACTGACTATGTTTTGAACCATTCCTGTGTCACTAGTTATTGATTCCGATGAGTCACTGCAGGTTTACTGTATCCCTGGACCTTCTTATTGACGATGAAACACAGAAATTGCATCGGAATTAAATACAAAAGGCACAATGCCGACTTAAGTACATGAAGACTGACTCTTCTTACTGACTATGATTTGAACCATTCCTGTGACACTAGTTATACATTAGGATGCTTCACTTCAGGTTTACTCCATCCCTTGGACCTTCTTGTTGACGATGAAATACAGATATTGCATCGGAATTAAATACAAAAGGCACAATGCCGACTTAGGTACATGAAGACTGACTCTTCTTAGTTTCTATGTTTTGAACCCTTCCTGTGACACTAGTTATAGATTCCGAAGCTACACTCCAGGTTTACTGTATCCCTTGGACCTTCTTATTGACGATGAAACACAGAAATTGCTTCGGAATTAAATACAAAATGCACAATGACGCCTTCAGGACAAGAAGACTGACTCTTCCTACTGACTATGTTTTGAACCATTCCTGTGACACTAGTTATATATTCCGATGCTTCACTCCAGGTTTAGTGTACCCCTTGGACATTCTTATTGACGATGAAACACAGAAATTGCATCGGAATTAAATACAAAAGGCACAATGCCGACATAGGTACATGAAGACTGACTCTTCTTACATTCTATGTTTTGAACCCTTCCTGTGACACTAGTTATGGTTTCCGAAGCTACACTCCAGGTTTACTGTATCCCTTGGACCTTCTTATTGACGATGAAACAAAGAAATTGCATCGGAATTAAATACAAAAGGCACAATGCCGACTTAAGGACAAGAAGACTGACTCCTGTTACTGACTATGTTTTGAACCATTCCTGTGACACTAGTTATAGATTCCGATGCTTCACTTCAGGGTTACTGAATCGCTCGGACCTTCTTATTTACGATGAAACACAGAAATTGTATCAGAATTAAATACAAAAGGCACAATGCCGACTTAAGGACAAGACGACAGACTCTTCTTACTGACTATGTTTGAACCATTCCTGTGACCCTAGTTATAGTTTCCGATGCTTCACTTCAGGTTTACTGTATCCCTCTGACCTTCTTATTGACGATGAAACACAGAAATAGCACCGGAATTAAATACAAAAGGCACAATGCCGACATAAGTGCATATAGACCGACTCTTCTTAGTGACTATGTTTTGAACCATTCCTGTGACACTAGTTATGGATTCCGATGCTTCACTTCAGGTTTACTGTATCCCTTGGAGCATCTTATTGACGATGAAACACAGAAATTGCATCGGAATTAAATACAAAAGGCACAATGCCGACTTAAGTACAAGGAGACTGTATCTTCTTGCTGTCTATGCTTTGAACCATTCCTGTGACACTAGTTATAGATTCCGATGCTTCACTTGAGGTTTACTGTATCCCTTGGACCATCTTATTGACGATGAAACACAGAAATTGCAGCGGAATTAAATGAAAAAGGCACAATGCCGCCTTCAGGACATGAAGACTGACTCTTCTTACTGTCTATGTTTTGACCCATTCCTGTGACACTAGTTATAGATTCCGATGCTACACTCCAGGTTTACTGTATCACTTGGACCTTCTTATTGACGATGAAACACAGAAATGGCATCGGAAGAAAATACAAAAGGCACAATGCCGGCTTAGGTACAAGAGGACTGACTGTTCTTACTGACTATGTTTTGAACCATTCCTGTGACACTAGTTATAGATTCCGATGCTACACTCCAGGTTTACTGTATCCCATGGACTTTCTTATTGACGATGAAACACAGAAAATGCATCGGAATTTAATACAAAAGACACAATGCCGACTCAAGTACGAGAAGACTGACTCTTCTAACAGACTATGCTTTGAATCATTCTTGCGACACTAGTTATAGATTCCGATGCTTCACTTCAGGTTTACTGTATCCCTGGACCTTCTTATTGACTATGAAACACAGAAATTGCATCGGAATTAAATACAAAAGGCACAATGCCGACTTAGGTACATGAAGACTGCCTCTTCATACTGTCTATGTTTTGAATCATTCCTGTGACACTAGTTATAGATTCCGATGCTACACTCACGGTTTACTGTATCCCTTGGACCTTCTTATTGACGATGAAACACAGAAATGGCATTGGAAGAAAATACAAAAGGCACAATGCCGACTTAAGTACAAGAAGACTGACTCTTCTTACTGACTATGCTTTTAACCATTCCTGTGACACTAGTTACAGATTCCGATGCTACACTCCAGGTTTACTGTATCCCATAGACCTTCTTATTGACGATGAAACACAGAAATTGCATCGGAATTTACGACAAAAGTCACAATGCCGACTCAAGTACAAGAAGACTGACTCTTCTTACTGACTATGTTTTGAACCATTCCTGTGTCACTAGTTATTGATTCCGATGATTCACTGCAGGTTTACTGTATCCCTGGACCTTCTTATTGACGATGAAACACAGAAATTGCATCGGAATTAAATACAAAAGGCACAATGCCGACTTAAGTACATGAAGACTGACTCTTCTTACTGACTATGATTTGAACCATTCCTGTGACACTAGTTATACATTAGGATGCTTCGCTTCAGGTTTACTCTATCCCTTGGACCTTCTTGTTGACGATGAAACACAGATATTGCATCGGAATTAAATGCAAAAGGCACAATGCCGACTTCGGTACATGAAGACTGACTCTTCTTACTGTCTATGTTTTGAACAATTCCTGTGACACTAGGTATAGATTCCGATGCTACACTCCAGGTTAACAGTATCCCTTGGACCTTCTTATTGACGATGAAACACAGAAATGGCATCGGAAGAAAATACAAAAGGCACAATGCCGACTTAAGTACAAGAAGACTGACTCTTCTTACTGACTATGTTTTGAACCATTCCTGAGACTCTAGTTTTAGATTCCGATGCTACACTCCAGGTTTACTGTATCCCATGGACCTTCGTATTGACGATGAAACAAAGAAATTGCATCGGAATTTAATATAAAAGTCACAATGCCGACTCAAGTACAAGAGGACTGACTCTTCTTACTGACTATGTTTTGAACCATTCCTGTGACACTAGTTATAGATTCCGATGCTACACTCCAGGTTTACTGTATCCCTTGGACCTTCTTATTGACGATGAAACACAGAAATTGCTTCGGAATTAAATACAAAATGCACAATGACGCCTTCAGGACAAGAAGACTGACTCTTCCTACTGACTATGTTTTGAACCATTCCTGTGACACTAGTTATATATTCCGATGCTTCACTCCAGGTTTAGTGTACCCCTTGGACATTCTTATTGACGATGAAACACAGAAATTGCATCGGAATTAAATACAAAAGGCACAATGCCGACATAGGTACATGAAGACTGACTCTTCTTACATTCTATGTTTTGAACCCTTCCTGTGACACTAGTTATGGTTTCCGAAGCTACACTCCAGGTTTACTGTATCCCTTGGACCTTCTTATTGACGATGAAACAAAGAAATTGCATCGGAATTAAATACAAAAGGCACAATGCCGACTTAAGGACAAGAAGACTGACTCCTGTTACTGACTATGTTTTGAACCATTCCTGTCACACTAGTTATAGATTCCGATGCTTCACTTCAGGGTTACTGAATCGTTTGGACCTTCTTATTTACGATGAAACACAGAAATTGTATCAGAATTAAATACAAAAGGCACAATGCCGACTTAAGGACAAGACGACAGACTCTTGTTACTGACTATGTTTGAACCATTCCTGTGACCCTAGTTATAGTTTCCGATGCTTCACTTCAGGTTTACTGTATCCCTCTGACCTTCTTATTGACGATGAAACACAGAAATAGCACCGGAATTAAATACAAAAGGCACAATGCCGACATAAGTACATATAGACCGACTCTTCTTAGTGACTATGTTTTGAACCATTCCTGTGACACTAGTTATGGATTCCGATGCTTCACTTCAGGTTTACTGTATCCCTTGGAGCATCTTATTGACGATGAAACACAGAAATTGCATCGGAATTAAATACAAAAGGCACAATGCCGACTTAAGTACAAGGAGACTGTATCTTCTTGCTGTCTATGCTTTGAACCATTCCTGTGACACTAGTTATAGATTCCGATGCTTCACTTGAGGTTTACTGTATCCCTTGGACCTTCTTATTGACGATGAAACACAGAAATTGCAGCGGAATTAAATGAAAAAGGCACAATGCCGCCTACAGGACATGAAGACTGACTCTTCTTACTGTCTATGTTTGACCCATTCCTGTGACACTAGTTATAGATTCCGATGCTACACTCCAGGTTTACTGTATCACTTGGACCTTCTTATTGACGATGAAACACAGAAATGGCATCGGAAGAAAATACAAAAGGCACAATGCCGGCTTAGGTACAAGAGGACTGACTGTTCTTACTGACTATGTTTTGAACCATTCCTGTGACACTAGTTATAGATTCCGATGCTACACTCCAGGTTTACTGTATCCCATGGACTTTCTTATTGACGATGAAACACAGAAAATGCATCGGAATTTAATACAAAAGACACAATGCCGACTCAAGTACGAGAAGACTGACTCTTCTAACAGACTATGTTTTGAATCATTCTTGCGACACTAGTTATAGATTCCGATGCTTCACCTCAGGTTTACTGTATCCCTGGACCTTCTTATTGACTATGAAACACAGAAATTGCATCGGAATTAAATACAAAAGGCACAATGCCGACTTAGGTACATGAAGACTGCCTCTTCTTACTGTCTATGTTTTGAACAATTCCTGTGACACTAGGTATAGATTCCGATGCTACACTCCAGGTTAACAGTATCCCTTGGACCTTCTTATTGACGATGAAACACAGAAATGGCATCGGAAGAAAATACAAAAGGCACAATGCCGACTTAAGTACAAGAAGACTGACTCTTCTCACTGACTATGTTTTGAACCATTCCTGAGACTCTAGTTTTAGATTCCGATGCTACACTCCAGGTTTACTGTATCCCATGGACCTTCGTATTGACGATGAAACAAAGAAATTGCATCGGAATTTAATATAAAAGTCACAATGCCGACTCAAGTACAAGAGGACTGACTCTTCTTACTGACTATGATTTGAACCATTCCTGTGACACTAGTTATAGATTCCGATGCTTCACTTCAGGTTTACTGTATCCCTGGTCCTTCTTATTGACGATGAAACACAGAAATTACATCGGAATTAATTACAAAAGGCACAATGCCGACTTAAGTACATGAAGACTGACTCTTCTTACTGACTATGATTTGAACCATTCCTGTGACACTAGTTATAGATTAGGATGCTTCACTTCAGGTTTACTGTATCTCTTGGACCTTCTTGTTGACGATGAAATACAGATATTGCATCGGAATTAAATACAAAAGGCACAATGCCGACTTAGGTACATGAAGACTGACTCTTCTTACTGTCTATGTTTGAATCATTCCTGTGACACTAGTTATAGATTCCGATGCTACACTCACGGTTTACTGTATCCCTTGGACCTTCTTATTGACGATGAAACACAGTAATGGCATTGGAAGAAATTACAAAAGGCACAATGCCGACTTAAGTACAAGAAGACTGACTCTTCTTACTGACTATGCTTTTAACCGTCCCTGTGACACTAGTTATAGATTCCGATGCTACACTCCAGGTTTACTGTATCCCATGGACCTTCTTATTGACGATGAAACACAGAAATTGCATCGGAATTTACGACAAAAGTCACAATGCCGACTAAAGTACAAGAAGACTGACTCTTCTTACTGACTATGTTTTGAACCATTCCTGTGTCACTAGTTATTGATTCCGATGAGTCACTGCAGGTTTACTGTATCCCTGGACCTTCTTATTGACGATGAAACACAGAAATTGCATCGGAATTAAATACAAAAGGCACAATGCCGACTTAAGTACATGAAGACTGACTCTTCTTACTGACTATGATTTGAACCATTCCTGTGACACTAGTTATACATTAGGATGCTTCACTTCAGGTTTACTCTATCCCTTGGACCTTCTTGTTGACAATGAAATACAGATATTGCATCGGAATTAAATACAAAAGGCACAATGCCGACTTAGGTACATGAAGACTGACTCTCCTTAGTTTCTATGTTTTGAACCCTTCCTGTGACACTAGTTATAGATTCCGAAGCTACACTCCAGGTTTACTGTATCCCTTGGACCTTCTTATTGACGATGAAACACAGAAATTGCTTCGGAATTAAATACAAAATGCACAATGACGCCTTCAGGACAAGAAGACTGACTCTTCCTACTGACTATGATTTGAACCATTCCTGTGACACTAGTTATATATTCCGATGCTTCACTCCAGGTTTAGTGTACCCCTTGGACATTCTTATTGACGATGAAACACAGAAATTGCATCGGAATTAAATACAAAAGGCACAATGCCGACATAGGTACATGAAGACTGACTCTTCTTACATTCTATGTTTTGAACCCTTCCTGTGACACTAGTTATGGTTTCCGAAGCTACACTCCAGGTTTACTGTATCCCTTGGACCTTCTTATTGACGATGAAACAAAGAAATTGCATCGGAATTAAATACAAAAGGCACAATGCCGACTTAAGGACAAGAAGACTGACTCCTGTTACTGACTATGTTTTGAACCATTCCTGTGACACTAGTTATAGATTCCGATGCTTCACTTCAGGTTTACTGTATCCCTCTGACCTTCTTATTGACGATGAAACACAGAAATAGCACCGGAATTAAATACAAAAGGCACAATGCCGACATAAGTACATATAGACCGACTCTTCTTAGTGACTATGTTTTGAACCATTCCTGTGACACTAGTTATGGATTCCGATGCTTCACTTCAGGTTTACTGTATCCCTTGGAGCATCTTATTGACGATGAAACACAGAAATTGCATCGGAATTAAATACAAAAGGCACAATGCCGACTTAAGTACAAGGAGACTGTATCTTCTTGCTGTCTATGCTTTGAACCATTCCTGTGACACTAGTTATAGATTCCGATGCTTCACTTGAGGTTTACTGTATCCCTTGGACCTTCTTATTGACGATGAAACACAGAAATTGCAGCGGAATTAAATGAAAAAGGCACAATGCCGCCTTCAGGACATGAAGACTGACTCTTCTTACTGTCTATGTTTTGACCCATTCCTGTGACACTAGTTATAGATTCCGATGCTACACTCCAGGTTTACTGTATCACTTGGACCTTCTTATTGACGATGAAACACAGAAATGGCATCGGAAGAAAATACAAAAGGCACAATGCCGGCTTAGGTACAAGAGGACTGACTGTTCTTACTGACTATGTTTTGAACCATTCCTGTGACACTAGTTATAGATTCCGATGCTACACTCCAGGTTTACTGTATCCCATGGACTTTCTTATTGACGATGAAACACAGAAAATGCATCGGAATTTAATACAAAAGACACAATGCCGACTCAAGTACGAGAAGACTGACTCTTCTAACAGACTATGTTTTGAATCATTCTTGCGACACTAGTTATAGATTCCGATGCTTCACTTCAGGTTTACTGTATCCCTGGACCTTCTTATTGACTATGAAACACAGAAATTGCATCGGAATTAAATACAAAAGGCACAATGCCGACTTAGGTACATGAAGACTGCCTCTTCTTACTGTCTATGTTTTGAATCATTCCTGTGACACTAGTTATAGATTCCGATGCTACACTCACGGTTTACTGTATCCCTTGGACCTTCTTATTGACGATGAAACACAGAAATGGCATTGGAAGAAAATACAAAAGGCACAATGTCGACTTAAGTACAAGAAGACTGACTCTTCTTACTGACTATGCTTTTAACCATTCCTGTGACACTAGTTATAGATTCCGATGCTACACTCCAGGTTTACTGTATCCCATGGACCTTCTTATTGACGATGAAACACAGAAATTGCATCGGAATTTACGACAAAAGTCACAATGCCGACTCAAGTACAAGAAGACTGACTCTTCTTACTGACTATGTTTTGAACCATTCCTGTGTCACTAGTTATTGATTCCGATGATTCACTGCAGGTTTACTGTATCCCTGGACCTTCTTATTGACGATGAAACACAGAAATTGCATCGGAATTAAATACAAAAGGCACAATGCCGACTTAAGTACATGAAGACTGACTCTTCTTACTGACTATGATTTGAACCATTCCTGTGACACTAGTTATACATTAGGATGCTTCGCTTCAGGTTTACTCTATCCCTTGGACCTTCTTGTTGACGATGAAACACAGATATTGCATCGGAATTAAATGCAAAAGGCACAATGCCGACTTCGGTACATGAAGACTGACTCTTCTTACTGTCTATGTTTTGAACAATTCCTGTGACACTAGGTATAGATTCCGATGCTACACTCCAGGTTAACAGTATCCCTTGGACCTTCTTATTGACGATGAAACACAGAAATGGCATCGGAAGAAAATACAAAAGGCACAATGCCGACTTAAGTACAAGAAGACTGACTCTTCTTACTGACTATGTTTTGAACCATTCCTGAGACTCTAGTTTTAGATTCCGATGCTACACTCCAGGTTTACTGTATCCCATGGACCTTCGTATTGACGATGAAACAAAGAAATTGCATCGGAATTTAATATAAAAGTCACAATGCCGACTCAAGTACAAGAGGACTGACTCTTCTTACTGACTATGTTTTGAACCATTCCTGTGACACTAGTTATAGATTCCGATGCTTCACTTCAGGTTTACTGTATCCCTGGTCCTTCTTATTGACGATGAAACACAGAAATTACATCGGAATTAATTACAAAAGGCACAATGCCGACTTAAGTACATGAAGACTGACTCTTCTTACTGACTATGATTTGAACCATTCCTGTGACACTAGTTATAGATTAGGATGCTTCACTTCAGGTTTACTGTATCCCTTGGACCTTCTTGTTGACGATGAAACACAGATGTTGCATCGGAATTAAATACAAAAGGCACAATGCCGACTTAGGTACATGAAGACTGACTCTTCTTACTGTCTATGTTTTGAATCATTCCTGTGACACTAGTTATAGATTCCGATGCTACACTCACGGTTTACTGTATCCCTTGGACCTTCTTATTGACGATGAAACACAGAAATGGCATTGGAAGAAATTACAAAAGGCACAATGCCGACTTAAGTACAAGAAGACTGACTCTTCTTACTGACTATGCTTTTAACCATCCCTGTGACACTAGTTATAGATTCCGATGCTACACTCCAGGTTTACTGTATCCCATGGACCTTCTTATTGACGATGAAACACAGAAATTGCATCGGAATTTACGACAAAAGTCACAATGCCGACTAAAGTACAAGAAGACTGACTCTTCTTACTGACTATGTTTTGAACCATTCCTGTGTCACTAGTTATTGATTCCGGTGACTCACTGCAGGTTTACTGTATCCCTGGACCTTCTTATTGACGATGAAACACAGAAATTGCATCGGAATTAAATACAAAAGGCACAATGCCGACTTAAGTTCATGAAGACTGACCCTTCTTACTGACTATGATTTGAACCATTCCTGTGACACTAGTTATACATTTGGATGCTTCACTTCAGGTTTACTCTATCCCTTGGACCTTCTTGTTGACGATGAAATACAGATATTGCATCGGAATTAAATACAAAAGGCACAATGCCGACTTAGGTACATGAAGACTGACTCTTCTTAGTTTCTATGTTTTGAACCCTTCCTGTGACACTAGTTATAGATTCCGAAGCTACACTCCAGGTTTATTGTATCCCTTGGACCTTCTTATTGACGATGAAACACAGAAATTGCTTCGGAATTAAATACAAAATGCACAATGACGCCTTCAGGACAAGAAGACTGACTCTTCCTACTGACTATGTTTTGAACCATTCCTGTGACACTAGTTATAGATTCCGATGCTTCACTTCAGGGTTACTGAATCGCTCGGACCTTCTTATTTACGATGAAACACAGAAATTGTATCAGAATTAAATACAAAAGGCACAATGCCGACTTAAGAACAAGACGACTGACTCTTCTTACTGACTATGTTTGAACCATTCCTGTGACCCTAGTTATAGTTTCCGATGCTTCACTTCAGGTTTACTGTATCCCTCTGACCTTCTTATTGACGATGAAACACAGAAATGGCACCGGAATTAAATACAAAAGGCACAATGCCGACATAAGTACATATAGACCGACTCTTCTTAGTGACTATGTTTTGAACCATTCCTGTGAAACTAGTTATGGATTCCGATGCTTCACTTCAGGTTTACTGTATCCCTTGGAGCATCTTATTGACGATGAAACACAGAAATTGCATCGGAATTAAATACAAAAGGCACAATGCCGACTTAAGTACAAGGAGACGGTATCTTCTTGCTGTCTATGTTTTGAACCATTCCTGTGACACTAGTTATAGATTCCGATGCTTCACTTGAGGTTTACTGTATCCCTTGGACCTTCTTATTGACGATGAAACACAGAAATTGCAGCGGAATTAAATGAAAAAGGCACAATGCCGACTTAAGTACTGTCTGTGTTTTGAAGCATTCCTGTGCCAGTAGTTATAGATTCCGATGCTTCACTCCAGGTTTACTGTATCCCTTGGACCTTCTTATTGACGATGAAACACTGAAATTGCATCGGAATGAAATAGAAAAGGCACATTGCCGACTTAAGTACAAGAAGACTCACTCTTCTTACTGACTATGTTTTGAACCAATCTTGTGACACTAGTTATAGATTCCGATGCTTCACTTCACATTTACTGTATCCCTTGGATCTTGATTTTGACGATGAAATACAGAAATTGCATCGGAATTAAATACAAAAGGCACAATGCCAACTTAAGTACATAAAGACTGACTCTTCTTACTGACTATGTTTTGAACCATTCCTGTGCCACTAGTTATAGATTCCAATGCTACACTCTAGGTTTACTGTATCCCTTGGACCTTCTTATTGACGATGAAACACAGATATTGCATCGGAATTAAATACAAAAGGCACAATGCCGACTGAAGGACAAGAAGATTGACTCTTCTTTCTGACTATGTTTTGAAGCATTCCTGTGACACAAGTAATAGATTCCGATGCTTTACTTCAGGTTTACTATATCCCTCTGACCTTCTTATTGACGATGAAACACAGAGATAGCATGGGAATTAAATACAAAAGGCACAATGCCGACTTAAGTACAGGAAGACTGTATCTCATTACTGTCTATGCGTTGAACCATTCCTGTGACACTAGTTATAGATTCCGATGCTTCTCTCTAGTTTTACTGTATCCCTTGGACCTTCTTATTGACGATGGAACACAGAAATTGCATCGGAATTAAATACAAGAGGCACAATGCCGACTTAAGTACAAGAAGACAGACTCTTCTTACTGACTATGTTTTGAACCATTCCTGTGACACTAGTTATAGATTCCGATGCTTCACTTCAGGTGTACTGTATCCCTCTGACATTCTTATTGACGATGAAACACAGAAATTGCATCGGAATTAAATAGAAAAGACACAATGGCGACTTAAGTACAAGAAGACTGACTCTTCTTACTGTCTATGTTTTGAACCATTCCTGTGACACTAGTTATAGATTCCGATGCTTGACTTCAGTTTTACTGTATCCCTACGACCTTCCTATTCACGATGAAACACAGAAATTGTATCGGAATTAAATACGAAAGCCACAATTCCGACTTAAGGACAAGAAGACTGACTCTTCTTACTGACTATGTTTGAACCATTCCTGTGACACTAGTTATAGATTCCGGTGCTTCACTTTAGGTTGACTGTATCCCTCTGACCTTCTTATTGACGATGGAACACAGAAATGGCACCGGAATTAAATACAAAAGGCACAATGCCGACTTAAGTACATAAAGTTCGACACTTCTTAGTGACTATGTTTTGATCCATTCCTGTGACACTAGTTATAGATTCCGATGCTTCACTTGAGGTTTACTGTATCCCTTGGACCTTCTTATTGACGATGAAACACAGAAATGGCATCGGAAGAAAATACAAAAGTCACAATGCCGACTTAAGTACAAGAAGACTGACTCTTCTTACTGACTATGTTTTGAACCATTCCTGTGACACTAGTTATAGATTCCGATGCTACACTCACGGTTTACTGTATCCTTTGGACCTTCTTATTGACGATGAAACACAGAGATGGCATCGGAAGAAAATACAAAAGTCACAATGCCGACTTAAGTACAAGAAGACTGACTCTTCTTACTGACTATGCTTTTAACCATTCCTGTGACACTAGTTATAGATTCCGATGCTACACTACAAGTTTACTGTATCCCATGGACCTTCTTATTGATGATGAAACACAGAAATTGCATCGGAATTTACGACAAAAGTCACAATGCCGACTCAAGTATAAGAAGACTGACTCTTCTTACTGACTATGTTTTGAACCATTCCTGTGTCACTAGTTATTGATTCCGATGATTCACTGCAGGTTTACTGCATCCCTGGACCTTCTTATTGACGATGAAACACAGAAATTGCATCGGAATTAAATACAAAAGGCACAATGCCGACTTAAGTACATGAAGACTGACTCTTCTTACTGACTATGATTTGAACCATTCCAGTGACACTAGTTATACATTAGGATGCTTCACTTCAGGTTTACTCTATCCCTTGGACCTTCTTGTTGACGATGAAATACAGATATTGCATCGGAATTAAATACAAAAGGCACAATGCCGACTTAGGTACATGAAGACTGACTCTTCTTACTTTCTATGTTTTGAACCCTTCCTGTGACACTAGTTATAGATTCCGAAGCTACACTCCAGGTTTACTGTATCCCTTGGACCTTCTTATTGAGGATGAAACACAGAAATTGCTTCGGAATCAAATACAAAATGCACAATGCCGCCTTCAGGACAAGAAGACTGACTCTTCCTACTGACTATGTTCTGAACCATTCCTGTGACACTAGTTATATATTCCGATGCTTCACTCCAGGTTTAGTGTACCCCTTGGACATTCTTATTGACGATGAAACACAGAAATTGCATCGGAATTAAATACAAAAGGCCCAATGCCGACATAGGTACATGAAGACTGACTCTTCTTACATTCTATGTTTTGAACCCTTCCTGTGACACTAGTTATAGTTTCCGAAGCTACACTCAAGGTTTACTGTATCCCTTGGACCTTATTATTGACGATGAAACAAAGAAATTGCATCGGAATTAACTACAAAAGGCACAATGCCGACTTAAGGACAAGAAGACTGACTCTTCTTACTGACTATGTTTGAACCATTCCTGTGACACTAGTTATAGATTCCGATGCTTCACTTCGGGTTTACTGTATCATTTGGACCTTCTTATTGACGATGACTCACAGAAATTACATCGGAATTAAATACAAAATGCACAATGCCGACTTAAGTACAAAAAAACTGACTCCTGTAACTGACTATGTTTTGAACCATTCCTGTGACACTAGTTATAGATTCCGATGCTTCACTTCAGGGTTACTGAATCGCTCGGACCTTCTTATTTACGATGAAACACAGAAATTGTATCAGAATTAAATACAAAAGGCACAATGGCGACTTAAGGACAAGAAGACTGACTCTTCTTACTGACTATGTTTGAACCATTCCTGTGACCCTAGTTATAGTTTCCGATGCTTCACTTCAGGTTTACTGTATCCCTCTGACCTTCTTATTGACGATGAAACACAGAAATGGCACCGGAATTAAATACAAAAGGCACAATGCCGACATAAGTACATAAAGACCGACTCTTCTTAGTGACTATCTTTTGAACCATTCCTGTGACACTAGTTATGGATTCCGATGCTTCACTTCAGGTTTACTTTATCCCTTGGAGCATCTTATTGACGATGAAACACAGAAATTGCAGCGGAATTAAATGAAAAAGGCACAATGCCGCCTTCAGGACAAGAAGACTGACTTTTCTTACTGACTATGATTTGAACCATTCCTGTGACACTAGTTATAGATTAGGATGCTTCAATTCAGGTTTACTGTATCCCTTGGACCTTCTTGTTGACGATGAAACACAGATATTGCTTCGGAATTACATTCAAAAGGCACAATGGCGACTCAAGTACACGAAGACTGACTCTTCTTACTGACTATGTTTTGAACCATTCCTGTGACACTAGTCATAGATTCCGATGCTTCACTTTAGGTTTACTGTATCCCTGGACCTTCTTATTGACGATGAAACACAGAAATAGCATCGGAATTAAATACAAAAGGCACAATGCCGACTTAAGTACATGAAGACTGACTTTTCTTACTGACTATGATTTGAACCATTCCTGTGACACTAGTTATAGATTAGGATGCTTCAATTCAGGTTTACTGTATCCCTTGGACCTTCTTGTTGACGATGAAACACAGATAGTGCATCGGAATTAAATACAAAAGGCACAATGCCGACTTAGGTACATGAAGACTGACTCTTCTTACTGTCTATGTTTTGAACCATTTCTGTGACACTAGTTATAGATTCCGATGCTACACTCCAGGTTTACTGTATCACTTGGACCTTCTTATTGACGATGAAACACAGAAATGGCATCGGAAGAAAATACAAAAGGCATAATGCCGGCTTAGGTACAAGAGGACTGACTGTTCTTACTGACTATGTTTTGAACCATTCCTGTGACACTAGTTATAGATTCCGATGCTACACTCCAGGTTTACTGTATCCCATGGACTTTCTTATTGACGATGAAACACAGAAATTGCGTCGGAATTTAATACAAAAGACACAATGCCGACTCAAGTACAAGAAGACTGGCTCTTCTAACAGACTATGTATTGAACCATTCTTGTGACACTAGTTATAGATTCCGATGCTTCACTTCAGGTTTACTGTATCCCTGGACCTTCTTATTGACTATGAAACACAGAAATTGCATCGCAATTAAATACAAAATGCACAATGCCGACTTAAGTACATGAAGACTGACTCTTCTCACTGACTATGTTTTGAACCTTTCGTCTGACACTAGTTATAGATTCCCATGCTTCACTTCAGGTTTACTGTATCCCGTGGACCTTCTTATTGACGATAAAACACACAAATTGCATCGGAATTAAATACAAAAAGCACAATGCCGAATAAGCACATGAAGACTGACTCTTCTTACTGACTATGCTTTGAACCATTTCTCTGACACTAGTTATAGATTCAGATGCTTCACTTCAGGTTTACTGTATCGTTTGGACCTTCTTGTTGACGATGATACACAGAAATTGCATCGGAATTTAATACAAAAGGCACAATGGTGACTTAAGTACATGAAGACCGACTCTTCTTACTGACTATGTTTTGAACCATTCGTGTGACACTAGTTATAGATTCCGATGCTTCACTTCAGGTTTACTGTATCCCTTGGACCTTCTTATTGACGATGAAACACAGATATTGCATCGGAAATTAATACAAAAGGCACAATGCCGACTTAAGGACAAGAAGATTGACTCTTCTTTCTGACTATGTTTTGAACCATTCCTGTGACACTAGTTATAGATTCCGATGCTTCACTTCAGGTTTACTATATCCCTCTGACCTTCTTATTAACGATGAAACACAGAGTTAGCATGGGAATTAAATACAAAATGCATAATGCCGACTTAAGTACAGGAAGACTGTATCTCATTACTGTCTATGCGTTGAACCATTCCTGTGACACTAGTTATAGATTCCGATGCTTCTCTCCAGTTTTACTGTATCCCTTGGACCTTCTTATTGACGATGGAACACAGAAATTGCATCGGAATTGAATACAAGAGGCACAATGCCGACTTAAGTACAAGAAGACAGACTCTTCTTACTGACTATGTTTTGAACCATTCCTGTGACACTAGTTATAGATTACGATGCTTCACTTCAGGTTTATTGTATCCCTCTGACCTTCTTATTGACGATGAAACACAGAAATGGCAAGGGAATTAAATACAAAAGGCACAATGCCGACCTAAGTACAAGAAGACTGACTCTTCTTACTGTCTATGATTTGAACCACTCCAATGACACTAGTTATAGATTCCGATGCTTCACTTCAGGTGTACTGTATCCCTCTGACAGTCTTATTGACGATGAAACACAGAAATTGCATCGGAATTAAATAGAAAAGACACAATGGCGACTTAAGTACAAGAAGACTGACTGTTCTTACTGTCTATGTTTTGAACCATTCCTGTGACACTAGTTATAGATTCCGATGCTTGACTTCAGGTTTACTGTATCCCTACGACCTTCTTATTCACGATGAAACACAGAAATTGTATCGGAATTAAATACGAAAGGCACAATGCCGACTTAAGGACAAGAAGACTGACTCTTCTTACTGACTATGTTTGAACCATCCCTGTGACACTAGTTATAGATTCCGGTGCTTCACTTTAGGTTGACTGTATCCCTCTGACCTTCTTATTGACGATGAAACACAGAAATGGCACCGGAATTAAATACAAAAGGCACAATGCCGACTTAAGTACATAAAGTTCGACACTTCTTAGTGACTATGTTTTGAACCATTCCTGTGACACTAGTTATGGATTCCGATGCTTCACTTCAGGTTTACTGTATCCCTTGGAGCATCTTATTGTCGATGAAACACAGAAATTGCATCGGAATTAAATACAATAGGCACAATGCTGACTTAAGAACAAGAAGACTGTATCTTCTTGCTGTCTATGTCTTGATCCATTCCTGTGACACTAGTTATAGATTCCGATGCTTCACTTGAGGTTTACTGTATCCCTTGGACCTTCTTATTGACGATGAAACACAGAAATTGCAGCGGAATTAAATAAAAAAGGCACAATGCCGCCATCAGGACCAGAAGACTGACTCTTCTTACTGACTATGTTTTGAACCATTCCTGTGACACTAGTTATAGATTCCGATGCTTCACTTCAGGTTTACTGTATCCCTGGACCTTCTTATTGACGATGAAACACAGAAATTGCATCGGAATTAAATACAGAAGGCAAAATGCCGACTTAAGTACATGAAGACTGACTCTTCTCACTGACTATGATTTGAACCATTCCTGTGACACTAGTTATATGATTAGGATGCTTCACTTCAGGTTTACTGTATCCCTTGGACCTTCTTGTTGACGATGAAACACAGATATTGCATCGGAATTAAATGCAAAAGGCACAATGCTGGCTTCGGTACATGAAGACTGACTCTTCTTACTTACTATGCTTTGGACCGTTCCTGTGACACTAGTTATAGATTCCGAAGCTACATTCCAGGTTTACTGTATCCCTTGGACCTTCATATTGACGATGAAACACAGACATTGCATCGGAATTAAATACAAAAGGCTCAATGCCGACTTAGGACAAGAAGACTGACTCTTCTTACTGACTAAGTTTTGAACCATTCCTGTGACACTAGTTATAAATTCCGATGCTTCACTTCAGGTTTACTGTATCCCTGGACCTTCTTATTGACGATGAAACACAGAAATTGCATCGGAATTAAATACAAAATGCACAATGCCGACTTAAGTACATGAAGACTGACTTTTCTTACTGACTATGATTTGAACCATTCCTGTGACACTAGTTATAGATTAGGATGCTTCAATTCAGGTTTACTGTATCCCTTGGACCTTCTTGTTGACGATGAAACACAGATAGTGCATCGGAATTAAATACAAAAGGCACAATGCCGACTTAGGTACATGAAGACTGACTCTTCTTACTGTCTATGTTTTGAACCATTTCTGTGACACTAGTTATAGATTCCGATGCTACACTCCAGGTTTACTGTATCACTTGGACCTTCTTATTGACGATGAAACACAGAAATGGCATCGGAAGAAAATACAAAAGGCATAATGCCGGCTTAGGTACAAGAGGACTGACTGTTCTTACTGACTATGTTTTGAACCATTCCTGTGACACTAGTTATAGATTCCGATGCTACACTCCAGGTTTACTGTATCCCATGGACTTTCTTATTGACGATGAAACACAGAAATTGCGTCGGAATTTAATACAAAAGACACAATGCCGACTCAAGTACAAGAAGACTGGCTCTTCTAACAGACTATGTTTTGAACCATTCTTGTGACACTAGTTATAGATTCCGATGCTTCACTTCAGGTTTACTGTATCCCTGGACCTTCTTATTGACTATGAAACACAGAAATTGCATCGCAATTAAATACAAAAGGCACAATGCCGACTTAAGTACATGAAGACTGACTCTTCTCACTGACTATGTTTTGAACCTTTCGTCTGACACTAGTTATAGATTCCCATGCTTCACTTCAGGTTTACTGTATCCCGTGGACCTTCTTATTGACGATAAAACACACAAATTGCATCGGAATTAAATACAAAAAGCACAATGCCGAATAAGCACATGAAGACTGACTCTTCTTACTGACTATGCTTTGAACCATTTCTCTGACACTAGTTATAGATTCAGATGCTTCACTTCAGGTTTACTGTATCGTTTGGACCTTCTTGTTGACGATGATACACAGAAATTGCATCGGAATTTAATACAAAAGGCACAATGGTGACTTAAGTACATGATGACCGACTCTTCTTACTGACTATGTTTTGAACCATTCGTGTGACACTAGTTATAGATTCCGATGCTTCACTTCAGGTTTACTGTATCCCTTGGACCTTCTTATTGACGATGAAACACAGATATTGCATCGGAATTAAATACAAAAGGCACAATGCCGACTTAAGGACAAGAAGATTGACTCTTCTTTCTGACTATGTTTTGAACCATTCCTGTGACACTAGTTATAGATTCCGATGCTTCACTTCAGGTTTACTATATCCCTCTGACCTTCTTATTGACGATGAAACACAGAGTTAGCATGGGAATTAAATACAAAATGCATAATGCCGACTTAAGTACAGGAAGACTGTATCTCATTACTGTCTATGCGTTGAACCATTCCTGTGATACTAGTTATAGATTCCGATGCTTCTCTCCAGTTTTACTGTATCCCTTGGACCTTCTTATTGACGATGGAACACAGAAATTGCATCGGAATTGAATACAAGAGGCACAATGCCGACTTAAGTACAAGAAGACAGACTCTTCTTACTGACTATGTTTTGAACCATTCCTGTGACACTAGTTATAGATTCCGATGCTTCACTTCAGGTTTATTGTATCCCTCTGACCTTCTTATTGACGATGAAACACAGAAATGGCAAGGGAATTAAATACAAAAGGCACAATGCCGACCTAAGTACAAGAAGACTGACTCTTCTTACTGTCTATGATTTGAACCACTCCAACGACACTAGTTATAGATTCCGATGCTTCACTTCAGGTGTACTGTATCCCTCTGACAGTCTTATTGACGATGAAACACAGAAATTGCATCGGAATTAAATAGAAAAGACACAATGGCGACTTAAGTACAAGAAGACTGACTGTTCTTACTGTCTATGTTTTGAACCATTCCTGTGACACTAGTTATAGATTCCGATGCTTGACTTCAGGTTTACTGTATCCCTACGACCTTCTTATTCACGATGAAACACAGAAATTGTATCGGAATTAAATACGAAAGGCACAATGCCGACTTAAGGACAAGAAGACTGACTCTTCTTACTGACTATGTTTGAACCATTCCTGTGACACTAGTTATAGATTCCGGTGCTTCACTTTAGGTTGACTGTATCCCTCTGACCTTCTTATTGACGATGAAACACAGAAATGGCACCGGAATTAAATACAAAAGGCACAATGCCGACATAAGTACATAAAGTTCGACACTTCTTAGTGACTATGTTTTGAACCATTCCTGTGACACTAGTTATGGATTCCGATGCTTCACTTCAGGTTTACTGTATCCCTTGGAGCATCTTATTGTCGATGAAACACAGAAATTGCATCGGAATTAAATACAATAGGCACAATGCCGACTTAAGAACAAGAAGACTGTATCTTCTTGCTGTCTATGTCTTGATCCATTCCTGTGACACTAGTTATAGATTCCAATGCTTCACTTGAGGTTTACTGTATCCCTTGGACCTTCTTATTGACGATGAAACACAGAAATTGCAGCGGAATTAAATAAAAAAGGCACAATGCCGCCATCAGGACCAGAAGACTGACTCTTCTTACTGACTATGTTTTGAACCATTCCTGTGACACTAGTTATAGATTCCGATGCTTCACTTCAGGTTTACTGTATCCCTGGACCTTCTTACTGACGATGAAACACAGAAATTGCATCGGAATTAAATACAGAAGGCAAAATGCCGACATAAGTACATGAAGACTGACTCTTCTTACTGACTATGATTTGAACCATTCCTGTGACACTAGTTATATGATTAGGATGCTTCACTTCAGGTTTACTGTATCCCTTGGACCTTCTTGTTGACGATGAAACACAGATATTGCATCGGAATTAAATGCAAAAGGCACAATGCTGGCTTCGGTACATGAAGACTGACTCTTCTTACTTACTATGCTTTGGACCGTTCCTGTGACACTAGTTATAGATTCCGAAGCTACATTCCAGGTTTACTGTATCCCTTGGACCTTCTTATTGACGATGAAACACAGACATTGCATCGGAATTAAATACAAAATGCACAATGCCGACTGAAATACATGAAGACTGACTCTTCTTACTGACTATGATTTGAACCATTCCTGTGACACTAGTTATAGATTAGGATGCTTCACTTCAGGTTTACTGTATCCCTTGGACTTTCTTGTTGACGATGAAACACAGATATAACATCGGAATTAAATGCGAAAGGCACAATGCCGACTTCGGTACATGAAGACTGACTTTTCTTACCGTCTATGTTTTGAACAATTCCTGTGACACTAGTTAAAGATTCCGATGCTACACTCCAGGTTTACTGTATCCCTTGGACCTTCTTATTGACGATGAAACACAGAAATTGCATCGGAATTAAATAGAAAGGCCACAAAGCCGACTTAAGTACAAGAAGACTGACTCTTCTTACTGTCTATGTTTTGAACCATTCCTGTGACACTAGTTATAGATTCCGATGCTTCACTTCAGGTTTACTGCATCCCTTGGACCTTTTTATTGACGATGAAGCAGAGAAAGTGCATCGGAATTTAATACAAAAGTCACAATGCTGACTCTAGTACAGGAAGACTGACTCTTCTTACTGTCTATGTTATGAACCACTCCTGGGACACTAGTTATGGATTCCGATGCTTCACTTCAGGTTTACTGTATCCCTTGGACCTTCTTATTGACGATGAAACAAAGAAATTGCATCGGAATAGAATACAAAAGGCACATTGCTGACTTAAGTAGATGAAAACTGACTCTTCTTACTGTCTATTATTTGAACCATTCCTGTGACACTAGTTATAGATTCCGATGCTTCACTTCAGGTTTACTGTATCCCTTGGACTTTCTTTTAGACGATGAAACACAGAAATTGCATCGGAATTAAACACAAAAGGCAAATGGCGACTTAAGTACAAGAAGACTGACTCTTCCTTCTGTCTATGTTTTGAACCATTCCTGTGACACTAGTTTTAGTTTCCGATGCTCACTTCAGGTTTACTGTATCCCTCTGACCTTCTTAATGACGATGAAACACAGAAGTTGCAACGGAATTAAATACAAAAGGCAAAATGCCGACTTAAGTACAAGGAGACTGACTCTTCCTACTGTCTATGCTTTGAACCATTCCTGTGACACTAGTTATAGATTCAGATGCTTAACTTCACGTTTACTGAATCCCTTGGACCTTCTTATTGACGATGAAGCACAGAAATTGCATCGGAATTAAATACAAAAGGCACAATGCCGACTTAAGAACAAGAAGACTATGCCCTCCTACTACCTATGTTTTGAACCATTCCTGTGACACTAGTTATGGATTCCGATGCTTCACTTCAGGTTTACTGTATCCCATGGACTTTCGTATTGACGATGAAACACAGAAATTGAATCGGAATTAAATACAAAAGGCACAATGCTGACATAAGTACAAGAAGACTGATTCTTCCTACTGTCTATGATTTGAACCATTCCTGTGAAACTAGTAATAGATTCCGATGTTTCACACCAAGTTAACTGTATCCCTTGGACCATCTTATTGACGATGATACACCGACATTGCATCGGAATTAAATAGAAAAGGCACAATGCCGACTTAAGTACAAGAAGACTGACTCTTCTTATTGACTATGTTTTGAACCATTCCTGTGACACTAGTTATAGATCCGATGCTTCACTTCAGGTTTACTGTATCCCTTGCACCTTCTTATTGACGATGAAACAAAGAAATTGCATCGGAATAGAATACAAAAGGCACAATGCTGACTTAAGTACATGAAAACTGACTCTTCTTACTGACTATGATTTGAACCATTCCTGTGACACTAGTTATAGATTCCGAAGCTTCACTTCAGGTTTACTGCATCCCTTGGACTTTCTTTTAGACGATGAAACACAGAAAATGCATCGGAATTAAATACAAAAGTCAAATGGCGACTTCAGTACAAGAAGACTGACTCTTCCTTCTGTCCTATGTTTTTGAACCATTCCTGTGACACTAGTTTTAGTTTCCGATGCTCACTTCAGGTTTACTGTATCCCTCTGACCTTCTTAATGACGATGAAACACAGAAATTGCATCGGAATTAAATACAAAAGGCACAATGCCGACTTAAGAACAAGAAGACTATTTCTTCCTACTGCCTATGTTTGGAACTATTCCTGTGACACTAGTTATGGATTCCGATGCTTCACTTCAGGTTTGCTGTATCCCATGGACTTTCGTATTGACGATGAAACACAGAAATTGAATCGGAATTAAATAGAAACGGCACAATGCTGACGTGAGTACAAGAAGACTGATTCTTCCTACTGTCTATTTTTTGAACCATTCATGTGACACTAGTTTTAGATTCCGAAGCTTCACTTCAAGTTCACTGTATCTCTCTGACCTACTTATTGACGATGAAACACTGAAATTGAATCGGAATTAAATACAAAAGGCACAATGCCGATTTAAGTACAAGAAGACTGTCTCTTCCTACTGTCTATGTTTTGACCATTCCTGTGACACTAGTTATAGATTCCGATGCTTCACTTCAGGTTTACTGTATCCCTCTGACCTTCTTATTGACAATGAAACACAGAAATTGCACCGGAATTAAATAGAAAAGGCACAATGCCGACTTAAGTACAAGATGACTGACTCTTCTTACTGTCTATGTTTTGAACCATTCCATTGACACTAGTTATAGATTCCGATGCTTCACTTCAGGTTTACTGAAAGCCGTGGACCTTCTTATTGACGACAAAACACAGAAATTTCATCGGAATTAAATACAAAAGTCACAATGCCGACTTAAGTACAAGAAGACTGACTCTTCTTACTGTCTATGTTTTGAACCATTCCTGTGACACTAGTTACAGATTCCGATGCTTCACGTCAGATTTACTGTATCACGTGGTCCTTCGTATTGACGACGAAACACGGAAATTGCGTCGGAATTAAATAGAAATGGCACAATGCCCACTTAAGTACAAGAAGACTATCTCTTCCTACTGTCTATGGTTTGAGCCATTCCTGTGACACTAGTTATAGGTTCCGATGCTTCACTTCATGTTTACTGTATCCCTTGGACCTTCTTATTGACGATGAAACACAGAAATTGCATTGGAATTAAATACAAAAGGCACAATGCCGACTTAAGGAGAAGAAGACTGACTCTTCTTCCTGACTACGTTTTGAACCATTCCTGCGACACTAGTTATAGAATCCGATGCTTCACTTCAGGTTTACTGTATCATTTGGACCTTCTTATTGACGATGACACACAGAAATTACATCGGAATTAAATACAAAAGGCACAATGCGGACTTAAGTACAAAAAGACTGACTCTTGTTACTGAATATGTTTTGAACCATTCCTGTGACACTAGTTATAGATTCCAATGCATCACTTCAGGTTTGCTGTATCCCTCTGACCTTCTTATTGACGATGAAACACAGAAATTGCATCGGAAGTAAATAGAAAAGGCACAATGCCGACTTAAGTACAAGAAGACTGACTCTTCTTACTGTCTATGTTTTGAACCATTCCTGTGACACTAGTTATAGATTCCGATGCTTGACTTCAGGTTTACTGTATCCCTAGGACCTTCTTATTGACGATGAAACACAGATATTGCATCGGAATTTAATACAAAAGGCACAATGCCGACTCAAGTACAGGAAGACTGACTCTTCTTCCTGTCTATGTTTTGAACCATTCCTGTGACAGTAGTTATAGATTCCGATGCTTCACTTCAGGTTTACTGTATCCCTCTGACCTTCTTATTGATGATGAAACACAGAAATTGCATCGAATTAAATACAAAAGGCACAATGCCGACTTAGGTACAAGAAGACTGTATCTTCTTACTGTCTATGTTTTGAAACATTCCTGTGACACTAGTTATAGATTCCGATGCTTCACTCTAGGTTTACTGTATCCCTTGGACCTTCTTATTGACGATGAAACACAGAAATTGCATCGGAATTAAATACAAAAGGCACATTGCCGACTTAAGTACATGAAGACTAACTCTTCATACTGACTATGATTTGAACCATTCCTGTGACACTAGTTATAGATTCCGATGCTTCACTTCAGGTTTACTGTATCCCTTGGACCTTCTTATTGACAATGAAACACAGAAATTGCATCGGGATGAAATACAAAAGGCACAATGCCGACTTAGGTACAAGAAAACTGACTATCCTTACTGTCTATGTTTTGAACCATTCCTGTGACACTAGTTATAGAATCCGATGCTACACTTCAGGTTTACTGTATCCCTCTGACCATCTTATTGAGAATGAAACACAGAAATTGCATCGGAATTAAATTGTAAAAGCACAATGCCGGCTTAAGTACAAGAAGACTGATTCTTCTTACTGACTATGTTGTGAACCATTCCTGTGACACTAGTTATAGATTCCGATGCTTCAATCCAGGTTTAGTGTACCCCTTGGACCTTCTTATTGACGATGAAACACAGAAATTGCATCGGAATTAAATAGAAAAGCCACAAAGCCGACTTAAGTACAAGAAGACTGACTCTTCTTACTGTCTATGTTTTGAACCATTCCTGTGACACTAGTTATAGATTCCGATGCTTCACTTCAGGTTTACTGCATCCCTTGGTCCTTCTTATTGACGATGAAGCAGAGAAAGTGCATCGGAATTTAATACAAAAGTCACAATGCCGACTCTAGTACAGGAAGACTGACTCTTCTTACTGTCTATGTTTTGAACCACTCCTGGGACACTAGTTATGGATTCCGATGCTTCACTTCAGGTTTACTGTATCCCTTGGACCTTCTTATTGACGATGAAACAAAGAAATTGCATCGGAATAGAATACAAAAGGCACATTGCTGACTTAAGTAGATGAAAACTGACTCTTCTTACTGTCTATGATTTGAACCATTCCTGTGACACTAGTTATAGATTCCGATGCTTCACTTCAGGTTTACTGTATCCCTTGGACTTTCTTTTAGACGATGAAACACAGAAATTGCATCGGAATTAAATACAAAAGGCAAATGGCGACTTAAGTACAAGAAGACTGACTCTTCCTTCTGTCTATGTTTTGAACCATTCCTGTGACACTAGTTTTAGTTTCCGATGCTCACTTCAGGTTTACTGTATCCCTCTGACCTTCTTAATGACGATGAAACAAAGAAATTGCAACGGAATTAAATACAAAAGGCAAAATGCCGACTTAAGTACAAGGAGACTGACTCTTCCTACTGTCTATGCTTTGAACCATTCCTGTGACACTAGTTATAGATTCAGATGCTTAACTTCACGTTTACTGAATCCCTTGGACCTACTTATTGACGATGAAGCACAGAAATTGCATCGGAATTAAATACAAAAGGCACAATGCCGACTTAAGAACAAGAAGACTATTTCCTCCTACTACCTATGTTTTGAACCATTCCTGTGTCACTAGTTATGGATTCCGATGCTTCACTTCAGGTTTACTGTATCCCATGGACTTTCCTATTGACGATGAAACACAGAAATTGAATCGGAATTAAATACAAAAGGCACAATGCCGATTTAAGTACAAGAAGACTGTCTCTTCCTACTGTCTATGTTTTGAACCATTCCTGTGACACTAGTTATAGATTCCGATGCTTCATGTCAGATTTACTGTATCACGTGGTCCTTCTTATTGACGATAAAACACAGATTTTTCATCGGAATTAAATACAAAAGTCACAATGCCGACTTAAGTACAAGAAGACTGACTCTTCTTACTGTCTATGTTTTGAACCATTCCTGTGACACTAGTTATAGATTCCGATGCTTCATGTCAGATTTACTGTATCACGTGGTCCTTCTTATTGACGACGAAACACGGACATTGCGTCGGAATTAAATAGAAATGGCACAATGCCCACTTAAGGACAAGAAGACTATCTCTTCCTACTGTCTATGTTTTGAACTATTCCTGTGACACTAGTTATAGATTCCGATGCTTCACTTCATGTTTACTGTATCCCTTGGACCTTCTTTTTGACGATGAAACACAGAAATTGCATTGGAATTAAATACATAAGACAGAATGCCGACTTAAGGACAAGAAGACAGACTCTTCTTACTGACTTCGTTTTGAACCATTCCTGCGACACTAGTTATAGAATCCGATGCTTCACTTCAGGTTTACTGTATCATTTGGACCTTCTTATTGACGATGACACACAGAAATTACATCGGAATTAAATACAAAAGGCACAATGCCGACTTAAGTACAAAACGACTGACTCTTGTTACTGACTATGTTTTGAACCATTCCTGTGACACTAGTTATAGATTCCAATGCATCACTTCAGGTTTACTGTATCCCTCTGACCTTCTCATTGACGATGAAACACAGAAATTGCATCGGAATTAAATAGAAAAGGCACAATGCCGACTTAAGTACAAGAAGACTGACTCTTCTTACTGTCTATGTTTTGAACCATTCCTGTGACACTAGTTATAGATTCCGATGCTTGACTTCAGGTTTACTGTATCCCTAGGAACTTCTTATTGACGATGAAACACAGATATTGCATCGGAATTTAATACAAAAGGCACAATGCCGACTCAAGTACAAGAAGACTGACTCTTCTTCCTGTCTATGTTTTGAACCATTCCTGTGACAGTAGTTATAGATTCCGATGCTTCACTTCAGGTTTACTGTATCCCTCTGACCTTCTTATTGATGATGAAACACAGAAATTGCATCGGAATTAAATACAAAAGGCACAATGCCGACTTAAGTACAAGAAGACTGACTCTTCTTACTGACTATGTTTGAACCATTCCTGTGAAACTAGTTATAGATTCCGATGCTTCACTTCTGGTTTACTGTATCCCTCTCACCTTCTTATTGACGATGAAGCACCGAAATTGCATCGGAAATAAATAAATAAGACACAATGCCGACTTAGGTACAATAAGACTGCCTCTTGTTACTGTCTATGTTTTGAACCATTCCTGTGACACTAGTTTTCGATTCCGATGCTTCACTTCAGGATTACCGTATCCCTCTGACCTTCTTATTTACGATGAAACACAGAAATTGCACCGGAATTAAATACAAAAGGCACAATGCTGACATAAGTACAAGAAGACTGACTCTTCCTACTCTCTATGTTTTGAACCATTCCTGTGACACTATAATAGATTCCGTTGCTTCACACCAAGTTAAGTGTATCCCTTGGACCATCTTATTGACGATGAAACACCGACATTGCATCGGAATTAAATAGGAAAGGCACAATTCCGACTTAAGAACAAGAAGACTGACTCTTGTTACTGACTATGTTTTGAACCATTCCTGTGACACTAGTTATAGATTCCGATGCTTCACTTCAGGTTTACTGTATCCCTTGGACCTTCTTATTGACGATGAAACACAGAAATTGCATCGGAATTAAATACAAAAGGCACAATGCCGACTTAAGTGCATGAAAACTGACTCTTCTTACTGACTATGTTTTGAACCAGTTCTGTGACACTACTTATAGATTCCGATGCTTCACTTCAGGTTTACTGTATCCCTTGGACTTTCTTATAGACGATGAAACACAGAAATTCCATCGCAATTAATTACAAACGGCAAAATGCCGACTTAAGTACAAGAAGACTGACTCTTCCTTGTGTCTATGTTTTGAACCATTCCTGTGACACTAGGTTTAGATTCCGATGCTCTCTTCAGGTTTACTGTATCCCTCTGACCTTCTTATTGACGATGAAACAAAGAAATTGCATCGGAATTAAATACAAAAGGCAAAATGCCGACTTAAGTAGAAGAAGACTGACTCCTCCTACTGTCTATGTTTTGAACCATTCCTGTGACACTAGTTATAGATTCCGATGCTTCACTTCAGGTTTACTGAATCCCTTGGACCTTCTTATTGACGATGAAACACATAAATTGCATCGGAATGATATACAAAAGGAACAATGCCGACTTAAGTACATGAAGACTGACTCTTGTTACTGACTATGATTTGAACCATTCCTGTGACACTAGTTATAGATTAGGATGCTTCACTTCAGGTTTACTGTATCCCTTGGACCTTCTTGTTGACGATGAAACACAGATATTGCATCGGAATTAAATACAAAAGGCCCAATGCCGACTTCGGTACATGAAGACTGACTCTTCTTACTGTCTATGTTTAGAACCATTCCTGTGACACTAGTTATAGATTCCGATGCTACACTCCAGGTTTTCTGTATCCCTTGGACATTCTTATTGACGATGAAACACAGAAATGGCATCGCAAGAAAATACAAAGGGCACAATGCCGACTTAAGTACGAGAAGACTGACTCTTCTTACTGACTATGTTTTGAACAATTCCTGAGACACTAGTTTTAGATTCCGATGCTTCACTTCAGGTTTACTGTATCCCTCTGACCATCTTATTTACGATGAAACACAGAAATTGCATCGGAATTAAATAGAAAAGGACAATGCCGACTTAATTACAAGAAGACTGATTCTTGTTCCTGTCTATGTGTTGAACTGTTCCTGTGACACTAGTTATAGATTCCGATGCTACACTCCAGGTTTACTTTATCCCATGTACCTTCTTATTGACGATGAAACACAGAAATTGCATCGGAATTTAATACAAAAGTTACAATGCCGGCTCAACTACAAGAAGACTAACTCTTCTTACTGACTATGTTTTGAACCATTCTTGTGACACTAGTTATAGATTCCGATGCTTCACTTCAAATTTACTGTATCCCTTGGACCTTCTTGTTGACGATGAAACACAGATATTGCATCGGAATTAAATACAAAAGGCACAATGCCGACTTAGGTACAAGAAGACTGACTCTTCTTACTGTCTATGTTTTGAACCATTCCTGTGACACTAGTTATAGATTCCGATGCTACACTCCAGGTTTATTGTATCCCTTGGACCTTCTTATTGACGATGAAACACAGAAATGGCATCGGAAGAAAATACAAAAGGCACAATGCCGACTTAAGTACAAGAAGACTGACTCTTCTTACTGACTATGCTGTGAACCATTCCTGTGACACTAGTTATATATTCCGATGCTTCACTCCAGGTTTAGTGTACCCCTTGGACCTCCTTATTGACGATGAAACACAGAAATTGCATCGAAATTAAATACAAAAGCCACAATGCCGACTTAAGTACAAGAAGACAGTATCTTCTTACTGTCTATGTTTTGAACCATTCCTGTGACACTAGTTATAGATTCCGATGCTTCACTTCAGGTTTACTGTTTACCTTGGACTCTCCTGTTGACGATGAAACACAGAAATTGCACCGGAATTAAATACAAAAGGCACAATGCCGACATAAGTACAAGATGACTGACTCTTCTTACTGTCTATGTTTGAACCATTACATTGACGCTAGTTATAGATTCCGATGCTACACTCCAGGTTTACTGCATCCCTTGGACATTCTTATTGACGAAGAAACACTGAAATTGCATCGGAAATAAATACAAAAGTCACAATGCCGACTTAAGGACAAGAAGACTGACTCTTCTTACTGACTATGCTTTGAACCATTCCTGCGACACTAGTTATACATTCCGATGATTCACTTCAGGTTTACTGTATCATTTGGACCTTCTTATTGACGATGACACACAGAAATTACATCGGAATTAAATACATAAGGCACAATGCCGACTTAAGTAAAAAAGGACTGACTCTTGTTACTGACTATGTTTTGAACCATTCCTGTGACACTAGTTATAGATTCCGATGCTTCACTTCAGGTTTACTGTATCCCTCTGAACTTCTTATTGACGATGAAACACAGAAATTGTATTGGAATTAAATACAAAAGACACATTGCCGACTTAAGTACAAGAAGACCCACTCTTCTTACTGACTATGTTTTGAACCATTCTTGTGACACTAGTTATAGATTCCGATGCTTCACTTCACATTTACTGTATCCCTTGGACCTTCTTTTTGACGATGAAATACAGAAATTGCATCGGAATTAAATACAAAAGGCACAATGCCGACTTAAGTACAAGAAGACTGACTCTTCTTACTGTCTAAGTTTTGAACCATACCTGTGACACTAGTTATAGATTCCGATGCTTGACTTCAGGTTTACTGTATCTCTAGAACCTTGTAATTGACGATGAAACACAGAAATTCCATCGGAATTTAATACAAAAGTCACAATGCCGACTTAAGTACAAGAAGACTGACTCTTCTTCCTGTCTATGTTTAGAACCATTCCTGTGACAGTAGTAATAGATTCTGATGCTTCACTTCAGGTTCACTGTATCCCTCTGACCTTATTATTGATGATGAAACACAGAAATTGCATCGGAAGTAAATACAAAAGGCACAATGCCGACATAAGTATAAGAAGACTGACTCTTCTAACTGACTATGCTATGAACCATTTCTGTGGCACTAGTTATAGATTCCGATGCTTCACTTCAGGGTTACTGAATCCCTCTGACCTTCTTATTCACGATGAAACACATAAATTGCATCGGAATTAAATACAAAAGGCACAATGCCGACTTAAGGACAAGTGGACTGACTCTTCTTACTGACTATGTTTGAACCATTCCTGTGACACTAGGTATAGATTCCGATGCTTCACTTCAGGTTTACTGTATCCCTCTGACGTTCTTATTGACGATGAGACACAGAAATTGCACCGGAATTAAATACAAAAGGCACAATGCCGACTTAAGTAAATGAAGACCGACTCTTCTTAGTGACTATGTTTTGAACTATTCCTGTGACAGTAGTTATGGATTCCGATGCTTCACTTCAGGTTTACTGTATCACTTGGAATATGTTATTGACGATGAAACACAGAAACTGCATCGGAATTAAATACAAAAGGCACAATGCCGACTTAAGTACAAGAAGACTGTCTCTTCCTACTGTCTATGTTTTGAACCATTCCTGTGACACTAGTTATAGATTCCGATGCTTCACTTCAGGTTTACTGTATCCCTTGGACTTTCTTTTAGACGATGAAACACAGAAATCGCATCGGAATTAAATACAAAAGGCAAATGGCGACTTAAGTACAAGAAGACTGACTCTTCCTTCTGTCTATGTTTTGAACCATTCCTGTGACACTAGTTTTAGTTTCCGATGCTCACTTCAGGTTTACTGTATCCCTCTGACCTTCTTAATGACGATGAAACACAGAAATTGCAACGGAATTAAATACAAAAGGCAAAATGCCGACTTAAGTACAAGGAGACTGACTCTTCCTACAGTCTATGCTTTGAACCATTCCTGTGACACTAGTTATAGATTCAGATGCTTAACTTCACGTTTACTGAATCCCTTGGACCTTCTTATTGACGATGAAGCACAGAAATTGCATCGGAATTAAATACAAAAGGCACAATGCCGACTTAAGAACAAGAAGACTATTTCCTCCTACTACCTATGTTTTGAACCATTCCTGTGACAGTAGTTATGGATTCCGATGCTTCACTTCAGGTTTACTGTATCCCATGGACTTTCGTATTGACGATGAAACACAGAAATTGAATCGGAATTAAATAGAAACGGCACAATGCCGACGTGAGTACAAGAAGACTCATTCTTCCTACTGTCTATGTTTTGAACCATTCATGTGACACTAGTTTTAGATTCCGATGCTTCACTTCAGGTTTACTGTATCTCTCAGACCTACTTATTGACGATGAAACACTGAAATTGAATCGGAATTAAATACAAAAGGCACAATGCCGATTTAAGTACAAGAAGACTGTCTCTTCCTACTGTCTATGTTTGAACCATTCCTGTGACACTAGTTATAGATTCCGATGCTTCACTTCAGGTTTACTGCATCCCTCTGACTTCCTTATTGACAATGAAACACAGAAATTGCACAGGAATTAAAAAGAAAAGGTACAATGCCGACTTAAGTACAAGATGACTGACTCTTCTTACTGTCTATGTTTTGAACCATTCCATTGACACTAGCTATAGATTCCGATGCTTCACTTCAAATTTACTGAAACCCGTGGACCTTCTTATTGACGATAAAACACAGAAATTTCATCGGAATTAAATACAAAAGTCACAATGCCGACTTAAGTACAAGAAGACTGACTATTCTTACTGTCTATGCTTTGAACCATTCCTGTGACACTAGTTATAGATTCCGATGCTTCATGTCAGATTTACTGTATCACGTGGTCCTTCTTATTGACGATAAAACACAGAAATTTCATCGGAATTAAGGGGAGTTGGAATGCCCTATCTCGCCAATGTTAAATTTGCTAACTTTGTGTACCTTTTTCTTTGGAACTATTATCTTCAGAACTTTGAAATTCTGGCAGAGGTTTTCAGCATATATTGTGAGCCCACTGAACTAGAACCAATGTTTTCTTTTTGTTGGTATAGTATTTATGAATTTTTTACCATTAAGCCATTTTTTATTGGAAAAAGTATAACATAAACTTCCCTAGTTCAGAGAATAAGCCAGTTCTTGTCATGATTCTAGTTCAGTGGCCTCTTTGAACTGTTTTGCAGCATTTCTGAAAATTTGAATGTTGTTGGTTGAGTGGTTTATGAGATAAAGGTACATGTAACACTAAAAATGTCAAATGCCAGAAAATGCGATTAAAGTAATTTATTATGAAAATTCACAAATACCTTTTATTCTATTATCAAAAGTGTCCAGCAGAGTAATCAGGGTCATCTTCTAGTTCTTCTTCTTCACCTAGAAGCTTTCTTCTCCTTGCTGCCCTTGCTTTTTTTGTATTAAATTCAGCTGCATACTGAGCCTTCCTTACTCGCACGCTGTCCAGAAGCTGAAGACCTCTGATGGTGTTGATACCAGGAGCAATGCCGAGCCTTGCCATGACCTTTAGCCTACCCATATGACCATCATTGAATGAAATAACAGCATCACTGACTCCCCATTTCAATGTTTTTATCCCAACAAATACATTCTTAGGTACACGAGTCCAAATGAGGTTGTTGAACGACTCGTTTTGATTCTGGGTACAACCATGAAGACATTTTCGCAGAAGATCAGGATGCCCCAAGTCTCTATATATTGGTTTAATTACTTCCATAACAGCCAATGGAATATAATTTTTATGGTGATAAGGATCCCCAGTAGCTTGAGATTTTCTATAATTGCACCATGACTGAGGACCATCTGGACAAGCAAAATGTTGAGGATTATCATCAGTTGATGATCGATGTAAATATGTGGCCCATACAGCTTGTCTCATTTCCTGCAAATTATTTGCATTATTTCTTATTGCCATACCATAGTATTGTTGTAATTCATTTATAATTTTATCTGACAGGCGACCTCTAATGGTTTTACCATCTGACAAAATTTTGTCCTTCAGATTCTGTTTCAGTTTCCTTAGACGAGTGCCCATTCGTTTCTGAACATGACCGACACATTCTAGTTTAGTTATTGTCTTATTGACATATGGCATGGATTCTGTAACACTTTTGTATGCCTTGGAGTCCCCATCTCCAAGGAATTTTGTGTAAAATACTCCCCGTTCTTTTTCTGATCTGCTAAACATTTTCACAGCAGCGGCAGCCTCCATGCCTCCACTCGTACCTTCATAATTCTTGCTACATATGTGAGCTGCTTCTATCTTACCAGATGCACAATGGTAACAATGTTTAGTGAGCACTTCATAGTCCAAAACTTTACCGCTGTCCACACTAGTAACAGTAGCAACAGCATTTTTGGATGTGTGACCCCTTTTCTGCCAGGTTCCATCAAAAGCAACAGGGATATCTGGGTTTCCTTCATTTATATATTTTGCTTCACTGGCAGCAGCTTTCATTGATAAATCTGCTACAGACTGAACAGCATCTCCTATCACTTCAGTGTAATTGTCAATTTTAGCAGGTGGAGGTGGAAGATTCATTATGGCACAAAATGTTTGAGCAGCAGTATGTCCTTTACCAATTGCTCTCATTGCATACATTAGCCTGATATTACTCTCAAACAAATTGCTACTGCATGTTTTAGAGCTCCAAAAACAGGTCTCATTTTCACAACTGGCACAAACTATAGCAATTTTGCAGGAAAGTCCTATAGATTTTGTTATGTTCATATCAAAAGAACCTCCACAAAGATTACAACACAAACATTTCTTCATAAACTCAGTAAAAACAGGAAAGTCGACTAAAACATATTGTTCATTAGAAGCTTCATCTGTAATTTCACTTGCACAGTTTGATAACTTCTTTTTTGATGCACTGGTGGGCGTGTCTCCTTCACACATCTCAGCTGTACAAACGTCAGAACTTTCACCAGCATCAACAGGTGCTGAAGCAGAATCACTTGAACAAACGTTATTTGTAAATCTATTACCGCGAAACTTTCGCTTTTTAAATAATGATGCACTCCTAGGCATCGTAGAAACTACGCACTCACCACTGAAAGTCAAAACAAGACAGATAACAAACTCCAAATGAGCGACAAACTAAACTCGAGGCTCAAAACAAACACTCACAGATCAAAAACTGAACAATAAACACAGCTAGTCGTAAAAACAATGGTACCTATGGAAGGATCAAAGATTCTACAACTGAAGAGTGAAATCCACAGCCTTCTATATGTAATGTTTTCGGAAATGCGAAGATTTAAATGTGTACAAATCACAAGATGGGTAACTTTGCTGGGCGCACATGTAATTTTGAAAAATTAAATAAAAATACTTCCAATTGGAATTTCTTAACAAATTTTGCACCATTTTAAGCAGAAAATTTCAAATTAAGTTATAAGGTTAAAAACTGAAAATGTGAATTTTTTCCATTTTCCGGCATTCCAACTCCCCTTAAATACAAAAGTCACAATGCCGACTTAAGTACAAGAAGACTGACTCTTCTTACTGTCTATGTTTTGAACCATTCCTGTGACACTAGTTATAGATTCCGATGCTTCATGTCAGATTTACTGTATCACGTGGTCCTTCTTATTGACGATGAAACACAGAAATTGAATCGGAATTAAATAGAAACGGCACAATGCCGACGTGAGTACAAGAAGACTCATTCTTCCTACTGTCTATGTTTTGAACCATTCCTGTGACAGTAGTTATAGATTCCAATGCATCACTTCAGGTTTACTGTATCCCTCTGACCTTCTCATTGACGATGAAACACAGAAATTGCATCGGAATTAAATAGAAAAGGCACAATGCCGACTTAAGTACAAGAAGACTGACTCTTCTTACTGTCTATGTTTTGAACCATTCCTGTGACACTAGTTATAGATTCCGATGCTTGACTTCAGGTTTACTGTATCCCTAGGACCTTCTTATTGACGATGAAACACAGATATTGCATCGGAATTTAATACAAAAGGCACAATGCCGACTCAAGTACAAGAAGACTGACTCTTCTTCCTGTCTATGTTTTGAACCATTCCTGTGACAGTAGTTATAGATTCCGATGCTTCACTTCAGGTTTACTGTATCCCTCTGACCTTCTTATTGATGATGAAACACAGAAATTGCATCGGAATTAAATACAAAAGGCACAATGCCGACTTAAGTACAAGAAGACTGACTCTTCTTACTGACTATGTTTGAACCATTCCTGTGAAACTAGTTATAGATTCCGATGCTTCACTTCAGGTTTACTGTATCTCTCTGACCTACTTATTGACGATGAAACACTGAAATTGAATCGGAATTAAATACAAAAGGCACAATGCCGATTTAAGCACAAGAAGACTGTCTCTTCCTACTGTCTATGTTTTGAACCATTCCTGTGACACTAGTTATAGATTCCGATGCTTCACTTCAGGTTTACTGTATCCCTCTGACTTTCTTATTGACAATGAAACACAGAAATTGCACAGGAATTAAAAAGAAAAGGTACAATGCCGACTTAAGTACAAGATGACTGACTCTTCTTACTGTCTATGTTTTGAACCATTCCATTGACACTAGCTATAGATTCCGATGCTTCACTTCAAATTTACTGAAACCCGTGGACCTTCTTATTGACGATAAAACACAGAAATTTCATCGGAATTAAATACAAAAGTCACAATGCCGACTTAAGTACAAGAAGACTGACTCTTCTTACTGTCTATGTTTTGAACCATTCCTGTGACACTAGTTATAGATTCCGATGCTTCATGTCAGATTTACTGTATCACGTGGTCCTTCTTATTGACGACGAAACACGGACATTGCGTCGGAATTAAATAGAAATGGCACAATGCCCACTTAAGTACAAGAAGACTATCTCTTCCTACTGTCTATGTTTTGAACCATTCCAGTGACACTAGTTATAGATTCCGATGCTTCACTTCATGTTTACTGTATCCCTTGGACCTTCTTATTGACGATGAAACACAGAAATTGCATTGGAATTAAATACAAAAGGCACAATGCCGACTTAAGGACAAGAAGACTGACTCTTCTTACTGACTTCGTTTTGAACCATTCCTGCGACACTAGTTATAGAATCCGATGCTTCACTTCAGGTTTACTGTATCATTTGGACCTTCTTATTGACGATGACACACAGAAATTACATCGGAATTAAATACAAAAGGCACAATGCAGACTTAAGTACAAAACGACTGACTCTTGTTACTGTCTATGTTTTGAACCATTCCTGTGACACTAGTTATAGATTCCGATGCTTGACTTCAGGTTTACTGTATCCCTAGGACCTTCTTATTGACGATGAAACACAGATATTGCATCGGAATTTAATACAAAAGGCACAATGCCGACTCAAGTAAAAGAAGACTGACTCTTCTTCCTGTCTATGTTTTGAACCATTCCTGTGACAGTAGTTATAGATTCCGATGCTTCACTTCAGGTTTACTGTATCCCTCTGACCTTCTTATTGATGATGAAACACAGAAATTGCATCGGAATTAAATACAAAAGGCACAATGCCGACTTAAGTACAAGAAGACTGACTCTTCTTACTGACTATGTTTGAACCATTCCTGTGAAACTAGTTATAGATTCCGATGCTTCACTTCTGGTTTACTGTATCCCTCTCACCTTCTTATTGACGATGAAGCACCGAAATTGCATCGGAAATAAATAAATAAGACACAATGCCGACTTAGGTACAATAAGACTGCCTCTTGTTACTGTCTATGTTTTGAACCATTCCTGTGACACTAGTTTTAGATTCCGATGCTTCACTTCAGGATTACCGTATCCCTCTGACCTTCTTATTTACGATGAAAAACAGAAATTGCACCGGAATTAAATACAAAAGGCACAATGCTGACATAAGTACAAGAAGACTGACTCTTCCTACTCTCTATGTTTTGAACCATTCCTGTGACACTATAATAGATTCCGTTGCTTCACACCAAGTTAACTGTATCCCTTGGACCTTCTTATTGACGATGAAACACAGAAATTGCATCGGAATTAAATACAAAAGGCACAATGCCGACTTAAGTGCATGAAAACTAACTCTTCTTACTGACTATGTTTTGAACCATTTCTGTGACACTACTTATAGATTCCGATGCTTCACTTCAGGTTTACTGTATCCCTTGGACTTTCTTATAGACGATGAAATACAGAAATTCCATCGCAATTAATTACAAAAGGCAAAATGCCGACTTAAGTACAATAAGACTGACTCTTCCTTGTGTCTATGTTTTGAACCATTCCTGTGACACTAGTTTTAGATTCCGATGCTCTCTTCAGGTTTACTGTATCCCTCTGACCTTCTTATTGACGATGAAACAAAGAAATTGCATCGGAATTAAATACAAAAGGCAAAATGCCGACTTAAGTAGAAGAAGACTGACTCCTCCTACTGTCTATGTTTTGAACCATTCCTGTGACACTAGTTATAGATTCCGATGCTTCACTTCAGGTTTACTGAATCCCTTGGACCTTCTTATTGACGATGAAACACATAAATTGCATCGGAATGATATACAAATGGAACAATGCCGACTTAAGTACATGAAGACTGACTCTTGTTACTGACTATGATTTGAACCATTCCTGTGACACTAGTTATAGATTAGGATGCTTCACTTCAGGTTTACTGTATCCCTTGGACCTTCTTGTTGACGATGAAACACAGATATTGCATCGGAATTAAATACAAAAGGCCCAATGCCGACTTCGGTACATGAAGACTGACTCTTCTTACTGTCTATGCTTTGAACCATTCCTGTGACACTAGTTATAGATTCCGATGCTACACTCCAGGTTTTCTGTATCCCTTGGACATTCTTATTGACGATGAAACACAGAAATGGCATCGGAAGAAAATACAAAAGGCACAATGCCGACTTAAGTACGAGAAGACTGACTCTTCTTACTGACTATGTTTTGAACAATTCCTGAGACACTAGTTTTAGATTCCGATGCTTCACTTCAGGTTTACTGTATCCCTCTGACCATCTTATTTACGATGAAACACAGAAATTGCATCGGAATTAAATAGAAAAGGACAATGCCGACTTAATTACAAGAAGACTGATTCTTGTTCCTGTCTATGTGTTGAACTGTTCCTGTGACACTAGTTATAGATTCCGATGCTACACTCCAGGTTTACTTTATCCCATGTACCTTCTTATTGACGATGAAACACAGAAATTGCATCGGAATTTAATACAAAAGTTACAATGCCGGCTCAACTACAAGAAGACTAACTCTTCTTACTGACTATGTTTTGAACCATTCTTGTGACACTAGTTATAGATTCCGATGCTTCACTTCAAATTTACTGTATCCCTTGGACCTTCTTGTTGACGATGAAACACAGATATTGCATCGGAATTAAATACAAAAGGCACAATGCCGACTTAGGTACAAGAAGACTGACTCATCTTACTGTCTATGTTTTGAACCATTCCTGTGACACTAGTTATAGATTCCGATGCTACACTCCAGGTTTATTGTATCCCTTGGACCTTCTTATTGACGATGAAACACAGAAATGGCATCGGAAGAAAATACAAAAGGCACAATGCCGACTTAAGTACAAGAAGACTGACTCTTCTTACTGACTATGCTGTGAACCATTCCTGTGACACTAGTTATATATTCCGATGCTTCACTCCAGGTTTAGTGTACCCCTTGGACCTTCTTATTGACGATGAAACACAGAAATTGCATCGAAATTAAATACAAAAGCCACAATGCCGACTTAAGTACAAGAAGACAGTATCTTCTTACTGTCTATGTTTTGAACCATTCCTGTGACACTAGTTATAGATTCCGATGCTTCACTTCAGGTTTACTGTTTACCTTGGACTCTCCTGTTGACGATGAAACACAGAAATTGCACCGGAATTAAATACAAAAGGCACAATGCCGACATAAGTACAACATGACTGACTCTTCTTACTGTCTATGTTTGAACCATTACATTGACGCTAGTTATAGATTCCGATGCTACACTCCAGGTTTACTGCATCCCTTGGACATTGTTATTGACGAAGAAACACTGAAATTGCATCGGAAATAAATACAAAAGTCACAATGCCGACTTAAGGACAAGAAGACTGACTCTTCTTACTGACTATGCTTTGAACCATTCCTGCGACACTAGTTATACATTCCGATGATTCACTTCAGGTTTACTGTATCATTTGGACCTTCTTATTGACGATGACACACAGAAATTACATCGGAATTAAAAACATAAGGCACAATGCCGACTTAAGTAAAAAAGGACTGACTCTTGTTACTGACTATGTTTTGAACCATTCCTGTGACACTAGTTATAGATTCCGATGCTTCACTTCAGGTTTACTGTATCCCTCTGAACTTCTTATTGACGATGAAACACAGAAATTGTATTGGAATTAAATACAAAAGACACATTGCCGACTTAAGTACAAGAAGACCCACTCTTCTTACTGACTATGTTTTGAACCATTCTTGTGACACTAGTTATAGATTCCGATGCTTCACTTCACATTTACTGTATCCCTTGGACCTTCTTTTTGACGATGAAATACAGAAATTGCATCGGAATTAAATACAAAAGGCACAATGCCGACTTAAGTACAAGAAGACTGACTCTTCTTACTGTCTAAGTTTTGAACCATACCTGTGACACTAGTTATAGATTCCGATGCTTGACTTCAGGTTTACTGTATCTCTAGAACCTTGTAATTGACGATGAAACACAGAAATTCCATCGGAATTTAATACAAAAGTCACAATGCCGACTTAAGTACAAGAAGACTGACTCTTCTTCCTGTCTATGTTTAGAACCATTCCTGTGACAGTAGTAATAGATTCTGATGCTTCACTTCAGGTTTACTGTATCCCTCTGACCTTATTATTGATGATGAAACACAGAAATTGCATCGGAAGTAAATACAAAAGGCACAATGCCGACATAAGTATAAGAAGACTGACTCTTCTAACTGACTATGCTATGAACCATTTCTGTGGCACTAGTTATAGATTCCGATGCTTCACTTCAGGGTTACTAAATCCCTCTGACCTTCTTATTCACGATGAAACACATAAATTGCATCGGAATTAAATACAAAAGGCACAATGCCGACTTAAGGACAAGTGGACTGACTCTTCTTACTGACTATGTTTGAACCATTCCTGTGACACTAGGTATAGATTCCGATGCTTCACTTCAGGTTTACTGTATCCCTCTGACGTTCTTATTGACGATGAGACACAGAAATTGCACCGGAATTAAATACAAATGGCACAATGCCGACTTAAGTAAATGAAGACCGACTCTTCTTAGTGACTATGTTTTGAACTATTCCTGTGACAGTAGTTATGGATTCCGATGCTTCACTTCAGGTTTACTGTATCACTTGGAATATGTTATTGACGATGAAACACAGAAACTGCATCGGAATTAAATACAAAAGGCACAATGCCGACTTAAGTACAAGAAGACTGTCTCTTCCTACTGTCTATGTTTTGAACCATTCCTGTGACACTAGTTATAGATTCCGATGCTTCACTTCAGGTTTACTGTATCCCTTGGACTTTCTTTTAGACGATGAAACACAGAAATTGCATCGGAATTAAATACAAAAGGCAAATGGCGACTTAAGTACAAGAAGACTGACTCTTCCTTCTGTCTATGTTTTGAACCATTCCTGTGACACTAGTTTTAGTTTCCGATGCTCACTTCAGGTTTACTGTATCCCTCTGACCTTCTTAATGACGATGAAACACAGAAATTGCAACGGAATTAAATACAAAAGGCAAAATGCCGACTTAAGTACAAGGAGACTGACTCTTCCTACAGTCTATGCTTTGAACCATTCCTGTGACACTAGTTATAGATTCAGATGCTTCACTTCACGTTTACTGAATCCCTTGGACCTTCTTATTGACGATGAAGCACAGAAATTGCATCGGAATTAAATACAAAAGGCACAATGCCGACTTAAGAACAAGAAGACTATTTCCTCCTACTACCTATGTTTTGAACCATTCCTGTGACAGTAGTTATGGATTCCGATGCTTCACTTCAGGTTTACTGTATCCCATGGACTTTCGTATTGACGATGAAACACAGAAATTGAATCGGAATTAAATAGAAACGGCACAATGCCGACGTGAGTACAAGAAGACTCATTCTTCCTACTGTCTATGTTTTGAACCATTCATGTGACACTAGTTTTAGATTCCGATGCTTCACTTCAGGTTTACTGTATCTCTCAGACCTACTTATTGACGATGAAACACTGAAATTGAATCGGAATTAAATACAAAAGGCACAATGCCGATTTAAGTACAAGAAGACTGTCTCTTCCTACTGTCTATGTTTGAACCATTCCTGTGACACTAGTTATAGATTCCGATGCTTCACTTCAGGTTTACTGCATCCCTCTGACTTCCTTATTGACAATGAAACACAGAAATTGCACAGGAATTAAAAAGAAAAGGTACAATGCCGACTTAAGTACAAGATGACTGACTCTTCTTACTGTCTATGTTTTGAACCATTCCATTGACACTAGCTATAGATTCCGATGCTTCACTTCAAATTTACTGAAACCCGTGGACCTTCTTATTGACGATAAAACACAGAAATTTCATCGGAATTAAATACAAAAGTCACAATGCCGACTTAAGTACAAGAAGACTGACTATTCTTACTGTCTATGCTTTGAACCATTCCTGTGACACTAGTTATAGATTCCGATGCTTCATGTCAGATTTACTGTATCACGTGGTCCTTCTTATTGACGATAAAACACAGAAATTTCATCGGAATTAAATACAAAAGTCACAATGCCGACTTAAGTACAAGAAGACTGACTCTTCTTACTGTCTATGTTTTGAACCATTCCTGTGACACTAGTTATAGATTCCGATGCTTCATGTCAGATTTACTGTATCACGTGGTCCTTCTTATTGACGACGAAACACAGAAATTGAATCGGAATTAAATAGAAACGGCACAATGCCGACGTGAGTACAAGAAGACTCATTCTTCCTACTGTCTATGTATTGAACCATTCCTGTGACAGTAGTTATAGATTCCAATGCATCACTTCAGGTTTACTGTATCCCTCTGACCTTCTCATTGACGATGAAACACAGAAATTGCATCGGAATTAAATAGAAAAGGCACAATGCCGACTTAAGTACAAGAAGACTGACTCTTCTTACTGTCTATGTTTTGAACCATTCCTGTGACACTAGTTATAGATTCCGATGCTTGACTTCAGGTTTACTGTATCCCTAGGACCTTCTTATTGACGATGAAACACAGATATTGCATCGGAATTTAATACAAAAGGCACAATGCCGACTCAAGTACAAGAAGACTGACTCTTCTTCCTGTCTATGTTTTGAACCATTCCTGTGACAGTAGTTATAGATTCCGATGCTTCACTTCAGGTTTACTGTATCCCTCTGACCTTCTTATTGATGATGAAACACAGAAATTGCATCGGAATTAAATACAAAAGGCACAATGCCGACTTAAGTACAAGAAGACTGACTCTTCTTACTGACTATGTTTGAACCATTCCTGTGAAACTAGTTATAGATTCCGATGCTTCACTTCAGGTTTACTGTATCTCTCTGACCTACTTATTGACGATGAAACACTGAAATTGAATCGGAATTAAATACAAAAGGCACAATGCCGATTTAAGCACAAGAAGACTGTCTCTTCCTACTGTCTATGTTTTGAACCATTCCTGTGACACTAGTTATAGATTCCGATGCTTCACTTCAGGTTTACTGTATCCCTCTGACTTTCTTATTGACAATGAAACACAGAAATTGCACAGGAATTAAAAAGAAAAGGTACAATGCCGACTTAAGTACAAGATGACTGACTCTTCTTACTGTCTATGTTTTGAACCATTCCATTGACACTAGCTATAGATTCCGATGCTTCACTTCAAATTTACTGAAACCCGTGGACCTTCTTATTGACGATAAAACACAGAAATTTCATCGGAATTAAATACAAAAGTCACAATGCCGACTTAAGTACAAGAAGACTGACTCTTCTTACTGTCTATGTTTTGAACCGTTCCTGTGACACTAGTTATAGATTCCGATGCTTCATGTCAGATTTACTGTATCACGTGGTCCTTCTTATTGACGACGAAACACGGACATTGCGTCGGAATTAAATAGAAATGGCACAATGCCCACTTAAGTACAAGAAGACTATCTCTTCCTACTGTCTATGTTTTGAACCATTCCAGTGACACTAGTTATAGATTCCGATGCTTCACTTCATGTTTACTGTATCCCTTGGACCTTCTTATTGACGATGAAACACAGAAATTGCATTGGAATTAAATAAAAAAGGCACAATGCCGACTTAAGGACAAGAAGACTGACTCTTCTTACTGACTTCGTTTTGAACCATTCCTGCGACACTAGTTATAGAATCCGATGCTTCACTTCAGGTTTACTATATCATTTGGACCTTCTTATTGACGATGACACACAGAAATTACATCGGAATTAAATACAAAAGGCACAATGCCGACTTAAGTACAAAACGACTGACTCTTGTTACTGTCTATGTTTTGAACCATTCCTGTGACACTAGTTATAGATTCCGATGCTTGACTTCAGGTTTACTGTATCCCTAGGACCTTCTTATTGACGATGAAACACAGATATTGCATCGGAATTTTATACAAAAGGCACAATGCCGACTCAAGTACAAGAAGACTGACTCTTCTTCCTGTCTATGTTTTGAACCATTCCTGTGACAGTAGTTATAGATTCCGATGCTTCACTTCAGGTTTACTGTATCCCTCTGACCTTCTTATTGATGATGAAACACAGAAATTACATCGGAATTAAATACAAAAGGCACAATGCCGACTTAAGTACAAGAAGACTGACTCTTCTTACTGACTATGTTTGAACCATTCCTGTGAAACTAGTTATAGATTCCGATGCTTCACTTCTGGTTTACTGTATCCCTCTCACCTTCTTATTGACGATGAAGCACCGAAATTGCATCGGAAATAAATAAATAAGACACAATGCCGACTTAGGTACAATAAGACTGCCTCTTGTTACTGTCTATGTTTTGAACCATTCCTGTGACACTAGTTTTAGATTCCGATGCTTCACTTCAGGATTACCGTATCCCTCTGACCTTCTTATTTACGATGAAAAACAGAAATTGCACCGGAATTAAATACAAAAGGCACAATGCTGACATAAGTACAAGAAGACTGACTCTTCCTACTCTCTATGTTTTGAACCATTCCTGTGACACTATAATAGATTCCGTTGCTTCACACCAAGTTAACTGTATCCCTTGGACCATCTTATTGACGATGAAACACCGACATTGCATCGGAATTAAATAGGAAAGGCACAATGCCGACTTAAGAACAAGAAGACTGACTCTTGTTACTGACTATGTTTTGAACCATTCCTGTGACACTAGTTATAGATTCCGATGCTTCACTTCAGGTTTACTGTATCCCTTGGACCTTCTTATTGACGATGAAACACAGAAATTGCATCGGAATTAAATACAAAAGGCACAATGCCGACTTAAGTGCATGAAAACTAACTCTTCTTACTGACTATGTTTTGAACCATTTCTGTGACACTACTTATAGATTCCGATGCTTCACTTCAGGTTTACTGTATCCCTTGGACTTTCTTATAGACGATGAAATACAGAAATTCCATCGCAATTAATTACAAAAGGCAAAATGCCGACTTAAGTACAATAAGACTGACTCTTCCTTGTGTCTATGTTTTGAACCATTCCTGTGACACTAGTTTTAGATTCCGATGCTCTCTTCAGGTTTACTGTATCCCTCTGACCTTTATAATTGACGATGAAACAAAGAAATTGCATCGGAATTAAATACAAAAGGGCAAAATGCCGACTTAAGTAGAAGAAGACTGACTCCTCCTACTGTCTATGTTTTGAACCATTCCTGTGACACTAGTTATAGATTCCGATGCTTCGCTTCAGGTTTACTGAATCCCTTGGACCTTCTTATTGACGATGAAACACATAAATTGCATCGGAATGATATACAAATGGAACAATGCCGACTTAAGTACATGAAGACTGACTCTTGTTACTGACTATGATTTGAACCATTCCTGTGACACTAGTTATAGATTAGGATGCTTCACTTCAGGTTTACTGTATCCCTTGGACCTTCTTGTTGACGATGAAACACAGATATTGCATCGGAATTAAATACAAAAGGCCCAATGCCGACTTCGGTACATGAAGACTGACTCTTCTTACTGTCTATGTTTTGAACCATTCCTGTGACACTAGTTATAGATTCCGATGCTACACTCCAGGTTTTCTGTATCCCTTGGACATTCTTATTGACGATGAAACACAGAAATGGCATCGGAAGAAAATACAAAAGGCACATTGCCGACTTAAGTACGAGAAGACTGACTCTTCTTACTGACTATGTTTTGAACAATTCCTGAGACACTAGTTTTAGATTCCGATGCTTCACTTCAGGTTTACTGTATCCCTCTGACCTTCTTATTTACGATGAAACACAGAAATTGCATCGGAATTAAATAGAAAAGGACAATGCCGACTTAATTACAAGAAGACTGACTCTTCTTACTGTCTATGTTTTGAACCATTCCTGTGACACTAGTTATAGATTCCGATGCTTGACTTCAGGTTTACTGTATCCCATGGACCTTCTTATTGACGATGAAACACAGAAATTGCATCGGAATTTAATAGAAAAGTCACAATGCCGGCTCAACTACAAGAAGAATAACTCTTCTTACTGACTATGTTTTGAACCATTCTTGTGACACTAGTTATAGATTCCGATGCTTCACTTCACATTTACTGTATCCCTTGGACCTTCTTGTTGACGATGAAACACAGATATTGCATCGGAATTAAATACAAAAGGCACAATGCCGACTTAGGTACAAGAAGACTGACTCTTCTTACTGTCTATGTTTTGAACCATTCCTGTGACACTAGTTATAGATTCCGATGCTACACTCCAGGTTTATTGTATCCCTTGGACCTTCTTATTGACGATGAAACACAGAAATGGCATCGGAAGAAAATACAAAAGGCACAATGCCGACTTAAGTACAAGAAGACTGACTCTTCTTACTGACTATGCTGTGAACCATTCCTGTGACACTAGTTATATATTCCGATGCTTCACTCCAGGTTTAGTGTACCCCTTGGACCTTCTTATTGACGATGAAACACAGAAATTGCATCGAAATTAAATACAAAAGGCACAATGCCGACTTAAGTACAAGAAGACAGTATCTTCTTACTGTCTATGATTTGAACCATTCCTGTGACACTAGTTATAGATTCCGATGCTTCACTTCAGGTTTACTGTTTACCTTGGACTCTCCTGTTGACGACGAAACACAGAAATTGCACCGGAATTAAATACAAAAGGCACAATGCCGACATAAGTACAAGATGACTGACTCTTCTTACTGTCTATGTTTGAACCATTACATTGACGCTAGTTATAGATTCCGATGCTACACTCCAGGTTTACTGCATCCCTTGGACATTCTTATTGACGAAGAAACACTGAAATTGCATCGGAAATAAATACAAAAGTCACAATGCCGACTTAAGGACAAGAAGACTGACTCTTCTTACTGACTATGTTTTGAACCATTCCTGCGACACTAGTTATACATTCCGATGATTCACTTCAGGTTTACTGTATCATTTGGACCTTCTTATTGACGATGACACACAGAAATTACATCGGAATTAAATACAAAAGGCACAATGCCGACTTAAGTAAAAAAGGACTGACTCTTGTTACTGACTATGTTTTGAACCATTCCTGTGACACTAGTTATAGATTCCGATGCTTCACTTCAGGTTTACTGTATCCCTCTGAACTTCTTATTGACGATGAAACACAGAAATTGTATTGGAATTAAATACAAAAGACACATTGCCGACTTAAGTACAAGAAGACCCACTCTTCTTACTGACTATGTTTTGAACCATTCTTGTGACACTAGTTATAGATTCCGATGCTTCACTTCACATTTACTGTATCCCTTGGACCTTCTTTTTGACGATGAAATACAGAATTTGCATCGGAATTAAATACAAATGCACAATGCCGACTTAAGTACAAGAAGACTGACTCTTCTTACTGTCTAAGTTTTAAACCATACCTGTGACACTAGTTATAGATTCCGATGCTTGACTTCAGGTTTACTGTATCTCTAGAACCTTGTAATTGACGATGAAACACAGAAATTCCATCGGAATTTAATACAAAAGTCACAATGCCGACTTAAGTACAAGAAGACTGACTCTTCTTCCTGTCTATGTTTAGAACCATTCCTGTGACAGTAGTAATAGATTCTGATGCTTCACTTCAGGTTTACTGTATCCCTCTGACCTTATTATTGATGATGAAACACAGAAATTGCATCGGAAGTAAATACAAGAGGCACAATGCCGACATAAGTATAATAAGACTGACTCTTCTAACTGACTATGCTATGAACCATTTCTGTGGCACTAGTTATAGATTCCGATGCTTCACTTCAGGGTTACTGAATCCCTCTGACCTTCTTATTCACGATGAAACACATAAATTGCATCGGAATTAAATACAAAAGGTTCAATGCCGACTTAAGGACAAGTGGACTGACTCTTCTTACTGACTATGTTTGAACCATTCCTGTGACACTAGGTATAGATTCCGATGCTTCACTTCAGGTTTACTGTATCCCTCTGACGTTCTTATTGACGATGAGACACAGAAATTGCACCGGAATTAAATACAAAAGGCACAATGCCGACTTAAGTAAATGAAGACCGACTCTTCTTAGTGACTATGCTTTGAACTATTCCTGTGACAGTAGTTATAGATTCCGATGCTTCACTTCAGGTTTACTGTATCACTTGGAATATGTTATTGACGATGAAACACAGAAACTGCATCGGAATTAAATACAAAAGGCACAATGCCGACTTAAGTAAAAGAAGACTGTATCTTCTTATTGTCTATGTTTTCAACCATTCCTGTGACACTAGTTATAGATTCCGATGCTTCACTCCAGGTTTACTGGATCCCTTGGACCTTCTTATTGACGATGAAACACAGAAATTGCATCGGATTTAAATACAAAAGGCACAATGCCGACTTAAGTACAAGAAGACTGTATCTTCTTACTGTCTATGTTTTCAACCATTCCTGTGACACCAGTTATAGATTCCGATGCTTCACTCCAGGTTTACTGGATCCCTTGGACCTTCTTATTGACGATGAAACACAGAAATTGCAGCGGAATTAAATTAAAAAGTCACAATGCCGCCTTAAGGACAAGAAGACTGACTCTTCTTACTGACTATGTTTTGAACCATTCCTGAGACACTAGTTATCGATTCCGATGCTTCGCTTCAGGTTTACTGTATCCCTCTGACCTTCTTATTGATGGTGAAACACAGAAATTGCATCGGAATTAAATACAAAAGGCACAATGCCGACTTAAGTACAAGAAGACTGACTCTTCTAACTGACTATGCCAGGAACCATTTCTGTGGCACTAGTTATAGATTTCGATGCTTCACTTCAGGGTTACTGAATCCCTCTGACCTTCTTATTCACGATGGAACACAGAAATTGCATCAGAATTAAATTCAAAAGGCACAATGCCGACTTAAGGACAAGTGGACTGACTCTTCTTACTGACTATGTTTGAACCATTCCTGTGACACTAGGTATAGATTAAGATGCTTCACTTCAGGTTTACTGTATCCCCCTGACGTTCTTATTGACGATGAGACACAGAAATTGCACCGGAATTAAATACAAAAGGCACAATGCCGACTTAAGTACATGAAGACCGACTCTTCTTAGTGACAATGTTTTGAACCATTCCTGTGACAGTTGTTATAGATTCCGATGCTTCACTTCAGGTTTACTGTATCACTTGGACCTTCTTATTGACGATGAAACACAGAAATTGCATCGGAATTAAATAGAAATGGCACAATGCCGACTTAAGTACAAGAAGACTGTATCTTCTTACTGTCTATGTTTTGAACCATTCCTGTGACACTAGTTATAGATTCCGATGCTTCACTCCAGGTTTACTTTATCCCTTGGACCTTCTTATTGACGATGAAACACAGAAATTGCATCGGAATTAAATACAAAAGGCACATTGCCGACATGAAGACTGTCTCTTCATACTGACTATGATTTGAACCATTCCTGTGACACTAGTTATAGATTCCGATGCTTCACTTCAGGTTTACTGTATCCCTTGGACCTTCTTATTGACGATGAAACACAGAAATTGTATCGGGCTGAAATACAAAAGGCACAATGCCGACTTAGGTACAAGAAAACTGACTCTCCTTACTGTCTATGTTTTGAACCATTCCTGTGACACTAGTTATAGAATCCGGTGCTACACTTCAGGTTTACTGTATCCCTCTGACCATCTTATTGACAATGAAACACAGAAATTGCATCGGAATTAAATTGTAAAGGCACAATGCCGGCTTAAGTACAAGAAGACTGACTCTACTTACTGACTATGTTGTGAACCATTCCTGTGACACTAGTTATAGATTCCGATGCTTCACTTCAGGTTTAGTGTACCCCTTGGACCTTCTTATTGACGATGAAACACAGAAATTGCATCGGAATTAAACAGAAAAGCCACAATGCCGATTTAAGTACAAGACAACTGACTCTTCTTACTGTCTATGTTTTGAACCATTCCTGTGACACTAGTTATAGATTCCGATGCTTCACTTCAGGTTTATTGTATCCCTTGGACCTTCGTATTGACGATGAAGAAGAGAAATTGCATCGGAATTTAATACAAAAGTCACAATGCCGACTCTAGTACAGGAAGACTGACTCTTCTTACTGTCTATGTTTTGAACCACTCCTGGGAGACTGGTTATGGATTCCGATGCTTCACTGCAGGTTTACTGTATCCCTCTGACCTTCTTATTGACGATGAAATACAGAAATTGCATCGGAATTAAATTGAAAATGCACAATGCCGACTTAAATGCAAGAAGACTGACTCTTCTTACTGACTATGTTTTGTACCATTCCTGTGACACTAGTTACAGATTCCGATGCTTCACACCAGGTCTACTGTATCCCTTGGACCATCTTATTGACGATGAAACAACGATATTGCATCGGAATTAAATTGAAAAGGCACAATGCCGACTTACGTACAAGAAGACTGACTCTTGTTACTGACTATGTTTAGAACCATTCCTGTGACACTAGTTACAGATTCCGATGCTTCACTTCAGGTTTACTGCATCCCTTGGACCTTCTTATTGACGATGAAGCACCGAAATTGCATCAAGCTGAAATACAAAACGCACAATGCCGACTTAGGTACAAGAAGACTGCTTCTTGTTACTGACTATGCTTTGAACCATTCCTGTGACACTAGTTTTAGATTCCGATGTTTCACTTCAGGTTTACTGTATCATTTGGACCTTCTTATTGACGATGACACACAGAAATTACATCGGAATTGAATACAAAAGGCACAATGCCGACTTAAGTACAAAACGACTGACTCTTGTTACTGACTATGTTTTGAACCAATCCTGTGACACTAGTTATAGATTCCAATGCTTCACTTCAGGTTTACTGTATCCCTCTGACCTTCTTATTGACGATGAAACACAGAAATTGCATCGGAATTAAATAGAAAAGGCATAATGCTGACTTAAGTACAAGAAGACTGACTCTTCTTACTGTCTATGTTTTGAACCATTCCTGTGACACTAGTTATAGATTCCGATGCTTGACTTCAGGTTTACTGTATCCCTAGGACCTTCTTATTGACGATGAAACACAGATATTGCATCGGAATTTAATACAAAAGGCACAATGCCGACTCAAGTACAAGAAGACTGACTCTTCTTCCTGTCTATGTTTTGAAACATTCCTGTGACAGTAGTTATAGATTCCGATGCGTCACTTCAGGTTTACTGTATCCCTCTGACCTTCTTATTGATGATGAAACACATGAATTGCATCGGAATTAAATACAAAAGGCACAATGCCGACTCAAGTACAAGAAGACTGACTCTTCTAACTGACTATGTTTGAACCATTCCTGTGACACTAGTTACAGATTCCGATGCTTTACTTCAGGTTTACTGTATCCATCTCACCTTCTTATTGACGATGAATCACCGAAATTGCACCGGAATTAAATACAAAAGGCACAATACCGACTTAAGTACATGATGACCGACTCTTCTTAGTGACTATGTTTTGAACCATTCCTGTGACACTAGTTATAGATTCCGATGCTTCACGTCAGGTTTACTGTTTCACGTGGACATTCTTATTGGCGACGAAACACAGAAATTGCGTCGGAATTAAATAGAAATGGCACAATGCCCACTTAAGTACTAGAAGACTATCTATTCCTACTGTCTATGTTTTGAACCATTCCTGTGACGCTAGTTATAGATTCCGATGCTTCACGCCACGTTTACTGGATCCCTTGGAACTTCTTATTGACGATGAAACACAGAAATTGCAGCGGAATTAAATTGCAAAGCCACAATGCCGACTTAAATGCAAGAAGACTGACTCTTCTTACTGCCTATGTTTTGTACCATTCCTGTGACACTAGTTACAGATTCCGATGCTCACACCAGGTTTACTGTATCCCTTGGACCTTGTTATTGACGATGAAGCACCGAAATTGCATCGGAAATAAATAAATAAGGCACAATGACGACTTAGGTACAATTAGACTGCCTCTTGTTACTGACTATGTTTTGAACCATTCCTGTGACACTAGTTTTAGATTCCGATGCTTCACTTCAGGTTTACCGTATCCCTCTGATCTTCTTATTTACGATGAAACACAGAAATTGCATCGGAATTAAATACAAAAGGCACAATGCTGACATAAGTACAAGAAGACTGACTCTTCCCACTCTCTATGTTTTGAACCATTCCTGTGACACTATAATAGATTCCGATGCTTCACACCAAGTTAACTGTATCCCCTGGACCATATTATTGACGATTTAACACCGACATTGCATCGGAATTAAATAGATAAGGCACAATGCCGACTTAAGTACAAGAAGACTGACTCTTGTTACTGACTATGTTTTAAACCATTCCTGTGACACTAGTTATAGATTCCGATGCTTCACTTCAGGTTTACTGCATCCCTTGGACCTTCTTATTGACGATGAAACACAGAAATTGCATCGGAATAGAATACAAAAGGCACAATGCTGACTTAAGTACATGAAAACTGACTCTTCTTACTGACTATGATTTGAACCATTCCTGTGACACTAGTTATAGATTCCGATGCTTCACTTCAGGTTTACTGTATCCCTTGGACTTTCTTATAGACGATGAAACACAGAAATTGCATCGGAATTAAATACAAAAGGCAAATGGCGACTTAAGTACAAGAAGACTGACTCTTCCTTCTGTCTATGTTTTGAACCATCCCTGTGACACTAGTTTTAGATTCCGATGCTCACTTCAGGTTTACTGTATCCCTCTGACCTTCTTATTGACGATGAAAAACAGAAATTGCATCGGAATTAAATACAAAAGGCAAAATGCCGACTTAAGTAAAAGAAGACTGACTCTTCCTACTGTCTATGTTTTGAACCATTCCTGTGACACTAGTTATAGATTCAGATGCTTAACTTCACGTTTACTGAATCCCTTGGACCTTCTTATTGACGATTAGGCACAGAAATTGCATCGAAATTAAATACAAAAGGCACAATGCCGACTTAAGAACAAGAAGACTATCTCTTCCTACTGCCTATGTTTTAAACCATTCCTGTGACACTAGTTATGGATTCCGATGCTTCACTTTAGGTTTACTGTAACCCATGGACTTTCGTATTGACGATGAAACACAGTAATTGCATCGGAATGAAATAGAAACGGCACAATGCCGAAGTGAGTACAAGAAGACTTATTCTTCCTACTGTCTATGGTTTGAACCATTCATGTGACACTAGTTTTAGATTCCGATGCTTCACTTGAGGTTTACTGTATCTCTCTGACCTACTTATTGACGATGAAACACTGAAATTGAATCGGAGATAAATACAAAAGGCACAATGCCGACTTAAGTACAAGAAAACTGTCTCTTCCTACTGTCTATGTTTTGAACCATTCCTGTGACACTAGTTATAGATTCCGATGCTTCACTTCAGGTTTACTGTATCCCTCTGACCTTCTTATTGACGATGAAACACAGAAATTGCATCGGAATTATATACAAAAGGCACAATGCCGACATAAGTACAAGAAGACTGACTCTTCTTACTGTCTATGTTTTGAACCATTCCATTGACACTAGTTATAGATTCCTATGCTACACTCCAGAATTACTGTATCACTTGGACCTTCTTATCGACGAAGAAACACTGAAAATGCATCGGAATTAAATACAAAAGGCACAATGCCGACTTATGTACAAGAAGACTGACTCTTCTTACTGACTATGTTTTGAACCATTCCTGTGACACTAGTTATAGATTCTGATACTTCACTTCAGGTTTACTGAAACCCTTGGACCTTCTTATTGACGACGAAACACAGAAATTGCATCGGAATTAAATACAAAATGCACAATGCCGACATAAGTACAAGAAGACTGACTCTTCTTACTGTCTATGCTTTGCACCATTCCTGTGACACTAGTTATTGATTCCGATGCTTCTCGTCAGGTTTACTATTTCACCTGAACATTCTTATTGACGACGAAACAGAGAAATTGCGTCGGAATTAAATAGAAATGGCACAATGCCCACTTAAGTACAAGAAGACTATCTCTTCCTACTGTCTATGTTTTGAACCATTCCTGTGACACTAGTTATAGATTCCGATGCTTCACTTCAGGTTTACTGTATCCCTTGGACCTTCTTATTGACGATGAGACACAGAAATTGCATTGGAATTAAATACAAAAGGCACAATGCCGACTTAAGGACAAGAAGACTGACTCTTCTTACTGACTACGTTTTGAACCATTCCTGCGAGACTAGTTATAGAATCCGATGCTTCACTTCAGGTTTACTGTATCATTTGGACCTTCTTATTGACGATGACACACAGAAATTACATCGGAATTAAATACAAAAGGCACAATGCCGACTTAAGTACAAAACGAATGACTCTTGTTAATGACTATGTTTTGAACCAATCCTGTGACACTAGTTATAGATTCCAATGCTTCACTTCAGGTTTACTGTATCCCTCTGTTCTTCTTATTGACTATGAAACACAGAAATTGCATCGGAATTAAATAGAAAAGGCATAATGCCGACTTTTGTACAAGAAGACTGACTCTTCTTACTGTCTATGTTTTGAACCGTTCCTGTGACACTAGTTATAGATTCCGATGCTTGACTTCAGGTTTACTGTATCCCTAGGACCTTCTTATTGACGATGAAACACAGATATTGCATCGGAATGTAATACAAAAGGCTCAATGCCGACTCAAGTACAAGAAGACTGACTCTTCTTCCTGTCTATGTTTTAAACCATTCCTGTGACAGTAGTTACAGATTCCGATGCTTCACTTCAGGTTTACTGTATCCCTCTGACCTTCTTATTGATGATGAAACACAGGAATTGCATCGGAATTAAATACAAAAGGCACAATGCCGACTCAAGTACAAGAAGACTGACTCTTCTAACTGACTATGTTTGAACCATTCCTGTGACACTAGTTATAGATTCCGATGCTTCACTTCAGGTTTACTGTATCCCTCTCACCTTCTTATTGACGATGAAACACCGAAATTGCACCGGAATTAAATACAAAAGGCACAATACCGACTTAAGTACATGATGACCGACTCTTCTTAGTGACTATGTTTTGAACCATTCCTGTGACACTAGTTATAGATTCCGATGCTTCACTTCAGGTTTACTGTATCCCTTGGACCATCTTAATGACGCTGAAACACAGAAATTGATTCGGAATCAAATACAAATGGCACAATGCCGACTTAAGTACAGGAAGACTGTATCTTCCTACTGTCTATGTTTTGAACCATTCCTGTGACACTAGTTATAGATTCCGATGCTTCACACCATGTTTACTGGATCCCTTGGAACTTCTTATTGACGATGAAACACAGAAATTGCAGCGGAATTAAATTGTAAAGCCACATTGCCGACTTAAATGCAAGAAGACTGACTCTTCTTACTGCCTATGTTTTGTACCATTCCTGTGACACTAGTTGCAGATTCAGATGCTCACACCAGATTTACTGTATCCCTTGGACCTTCTTATTGACGATGAAGCACCGAAATTGCATCGGAAATAAATAAATAAGGCACAATGCCGACTTAGGTACAATAAGACTGCCTCTTGTTACTGACTATGTTTTGAACCATTCCTGTGACACTAGTTTTAGATTCCGATGCTTCACTTCAGGTTTACCGTATCCCTCTGACCTTCTTATTTACGATGAAACACAGAAATTGCATCGGAATTAAATACAAAAGGCACAATGCTGACATAAGTACAAGAAGACTGACTCTTCCTACTCTCTATGTTTTGAACCATTCCTGTGACACTATAATAGATTCCGATGCTTCACACCAAGTTAACTGTATCCCTTGGACCATCTTATTGACGATGAAACACCGACATTGCATCGGAATTAAATAGAAAAGACACAATGCCGACTTAAGTAGAAGAAGACTGACTCTTGTTACTGACTATGTTTTGAACCATTCCTGTGACACTAGTTATAGATTCCGATGCTTCACCTCAGGTTTACTGTATCCCTTGGACCTTCTTATTGACGATGAAACACAGAAATTGCATCGGAATTAAATACAAAAGGCACAATGCCGACTTAAGTACATGAAAACTGTCTCTTCTTACTGACTACGTTTTGAACCATTCGTGTGACACTACTTATGGATTCCGATTCTTCCTTCAGGTCTACTGTATTCCTTGGACTTTCTTATAGACGATAAACACAGAAATTGCAATCGGAATTAAATACAAATGGAAAAATGCCGACATAAGTACAAGAAGACTGACTCCTCCTACTGTCTATGTTTTGAACCATTCCTGTGACACTAGTTATAGATTCCGATGCTTCACTTCAGGTTTACTGAATCCCTTGGACCTTCTTATTGACGATGAAACACATAAATTGCATCGGAATGAAATACAAAAGGAACAATGCCGACTTAAGAACATTAAGACTGACTCTTGTTACTGACTATGATTTGAACCATTCCTGTGACACTAGTTATAGATTAGGATGATTCACTTCAGGTTTACTGTATACCTTGGACTCTCCTATTGACGATGAAACACAGAAATTGCACCGGAATTAAATACAAAAGGCACAATGCCGACTTAAGTACAACATGACTGACTCTTCTTACTGTCTATGTTTTGAACCATTACATTGACACTAGTTATAGATTCCGATGCTACACTCCAGGTTTACTGTATCCCTTGGACCTTCTTATTGACGACGAAATACTGAAATTGCATCGGAATTAAATACAAAAGGCACAATGCCGACTTAAGGACAAGAAGACTGACTCTTCTTACTGACTATGCTTTGAACCATTCCTGCGACACTAGTTATAGATTCCGATGATTCACTTCAGGTTTACTGTATCATTTGGACCTTCTTATTGACGATGACACACAGAAATTACATCGGAATTAAAAACAAAAGGCACAATGCCGACTTAAGTACAAAAAGACTGACTCTTGTTACTGACCATGTTTTGAACCATTCCTGTGACACTAGTTATAGATTCCGATGCTTCACTTCAGGTTTACTGTATCCCTCTGACCTTCAAATTGACGATGAAAAACAGAAATTGCATCGGAATTAAATAGAAAAGGCACAATGCCGACTCAAGTACAAGAAGACTGACTCTCCTTACTGACTATGTTGTGAACCATTCCTGTGACAGTAGTTATAGATTCCGATGCTTGACTTCAGGTTTACTGTATCTCTAGGACCTTCTAATTGACGATGAAACACAGAAATTCCATCTGAATTTAATACAAAAGGCACAATGCCGACTTAAGTACCAGAAGACTGACTCTTCTTCTTGTCTATGTTTAGAACCATTCCTGTGACAGTAGTTATAGATTCCGATGCTTCACTTCAGGATTACTGTATCCCTCTGACCTTCTTATTGATAATGAAACACAGAAATTGCATCGGAATTAAATACAAAAAGCACAATGCCGACTTAAGTACAAGAAGACTGACTCTTCTAACTGACTATGTTATGAACCATTTCTGTGGCACTAGTTATAGATTCCGATGCTTCACTTCACAGTTACTGAATCCCTCTGACATTCTTGTTGACGATGAAACACATAAATTGCATCGGAATGAAATACAAAAGGAACAATGCCGACTTAAGAACATGAAGACTGACTCTTGTTACTGACTATGATTTGAACCATTCCTGTGAAACTAGTTATAGATTAGGAAGCTTCACTTCAGGTTTACTGTATCCCTTGGACCTTCTTGTTGACGATGAAACACAGATATTGCATCGGAATTAAATACAAAAGGCACAATGCCGACTTTAGTACATAAAGACTGACTCTTCTTACTGTCTATGTTTTGAACCATTCCTGTGACACTAGTTATAGATTCCGATGCTACACTCCAGGTTTTCTGTATCCCTTGGACCTTCTTATTGACGATGAAACACAGAAATGGCATCGGAAGAAAATACAAAAGGCACAATGCCGACTTAAGTACAAGATGACTGACTCTTCTTACTGTCTATGTTTTGAACCATTACATTGACACTAGTTATAGATTCCGATGCTACACTCCAGGTTTACTGTATCCCTTGGACCTTCTTATTGACGAAGAAATACTGAAATTGCATCGGAATTAAATACAAAAGTCACAATGCCGACTCAAGTACAAGAAGACTAACTCTTCTTACTGACTATGTTTTGAACCATTCCTGTGACACTAGTTATAGATTCCGATGCTTCACTTCAGGTTTACTGTATCCCTGGACCTTATTATTGACGATGAAACACAGATATTGCATCGGAATTAAATACAAAAGGCACAATGCCGACTTGGGTACATGAAGACTGACTCTTCTTACTGTCTATGTTTTGAACCATTCCTGTGACACTAGTTATAGTTTCCGATGCTACACTCCAGGTTTACTGTATCCCTTGGACATTCTTATTGACGATGAAACACAGAAATGGCATCGGAAGAAAATACAAAAGGCACAATGCCGACTTAAGTACGAGAAGGCTGACTCTTCTTACTGACTATGTTTTGAACCATTCCTGAGACACTAGTTTTAGATTCCGATGCTTCACTTGAGGTTTACTGTATCCCTCTGACCATCTTATTGACGATGAAACACAGAAATTGCAATCGTAATTAAATAGAAAAGGACAATGCCGACTTAAGTACAAAAAGACTGACTCTTCTTACTGACTATGTTCTGAACCATTCCTGTGACACTAGTTATATATTCCAAAGCTTCACTCCCGGTTTAGTGTACCCCTTGGACCTTCTTATTGACGATGAAACACAGATATTGCATCGAAATTAAATACAAAAGGCACAATGCCGACTTAAGTACAAGAAGACAGTATCTTATTACTGTCTATGTTTTGAACCATTCCTGTGACACTAGTTATAGATTCCGATGCTTCACTTCAGGTTTACTGTTTACCTTGGACTCTCCTATTGACGATGAAACACAGAAATTGCACCGGAATTAAATACAAAAGGCACAATGCCGACTTAAGTACAAGATGACTGACTCTTCTTACTGTCTATGTTTTGAACCATTACATTGACACTAGTTATAGATTCCGATGCTACACTCCAGGTTTACTGTATCCCTTGGACCTTCTTATTGACGCAGAAATACTGAAATTGCATCGGAATTAAATACAAAAGGCACAATGCCGACTTAAGGACAAGAAGACTGACTCTTCTTACTGACTATGCTTTGAACCATTCCTGCGACACTAGTTATAGATTCCGATGATTCACTTCAGGTTTACTGTATCATTTGGACCTTCTTATTGACGATGACACACAGAAATTACATCGGAATTAAAAAGAAAAGGCCCAATGCCGACTTAAGTACAAAAAGACTGACTCTTTTTACTGACTATGTTTTGACCATTGCTGTGACACTAGTTATAGATTCCGATGCTCCACTCCATGTTTACTGGATCCCTTGGAACTTCTTATTGACGATGAAACACAGAAATTGCAGCGGAATTAAATTGCAAAACCACAATGCCGACTTAAATGCAAGAAGACTGACTCTTCTTACTGCCTATGTTTTGTACCATTCCTGTGACACTAGTTACAGATTCCGATGCTCACACCAGGTTTACTGTATCCCTTGGACCTTCTTATTGACGATGAAGCACCGAAATTGCATCGGAAATAAATAAATAAAGCACAATGCCGGCCTAGGTACAATAAGACAGCCTCTTGTTACTGACTATGTTTTGAACCATTCCTGTGACACTAGTTTTAGATTCCGATGCTTCACTTCAGGTTTACCGTATCCCTCTGACCTTCTTATTTACGATGAAACACAGAAATTGCATCGGAATTAAATACAAAAGGCACAATGCTGACGTAAATACAAGAAGACTGACTCTTCCTACTCTCTATGTTTTGAACCATTCCTGTGACACTATAATAGATTCCGATGCTTCACACCAAGTTAACTGTATCCTTGAACCATCTTATTGACGATGAAACACAGAAATTGCATCGGAATTAAATACCAAAGGCACAATGCCGACTTAAGTACATGAAAACTGACTCTTCTTACAGAGTATGTTTTGAACCATTCCTGTGACACTACTTATGGATTCCGATGCTTCACTTCAGGTCTACTGTATCCCTTGGACTTTCTTACAGACGATGAAACACAGAAATTGCATCGGAATTAAATACAAAAGGCAAAATGCCGACTTAAGTACAAGAAGACTGACTCTTCCTTCTGTCTATGTTTTGAACCATTCCTGTGACACTAGTTTTAGATTCCGATGCTTCACTTCAGGTTTACTGTATCCCTCTGACCTTCTTATTGACGATGAAACAAAGAAATAGTATCGGAATGAAATACAAAAGGCAAAATGCCGACTTAAGTACAAGAAGACTGACTCCTCCTACTGTCTATGTTTTGAACCATTCCTGTGACATTAGTTATAAATTCCGATGCTTCACTTCAGGTTTACTGAATCCCTTGGACCTTCTTGTTGACGATGAAACACATAAATTGCATCGGAATGAAATACAAAAGGAACAATGCCGACTTAAGTACATGAAGACTGACTCTTGTTAATGACTATGATTTGAACCATTCCTGTGACACTTGTTATAGATTAGGATGCTTCACTTCAGGTTTACTGTATCCCTTGGACCTTCTTGTTGACGATGAAACACAGATATTGCATCGGAATTAAATACAAAAGGCACAATGCCGACTTCGGTACATGAAGACTGACTCTTCTTACTGTCTATGTTTTGAACCATTCCTGTGACACTAGTTATAGATTCCGATGCTGCACTCCAGGTTTTCTGTATCCCTTGGACCTTCTTATTGACGATGAAACAAAGAAATGGCATCGGAAGAAAATACAAAAGGCACAATGCCGACTTAAGTACAAGAAGACTGACTCTTCTTACTGACTATGGTTTGAACAATAACTGAGACACTAGTTTTAGATTCCGATGCTTCACTTCAGGTTTACATTATCCCTCTGACCATCCTATTGACGATGAAACACAGTAATTGCATCGGAATTAAATAGAAAAGGACAATGCCGACTTAAGTTCAAGATGACTGATTCTTCTTACTGACTATGTTGTGAACCATTCCTGTGACACTAGTTATATATTCCGATGCTTCACTTCAGGTTTACTGTTTACCTTGGACTCTCGTATTGACGATGAAACACAGAAATTGCACCGGAATTAAATACAAAAAGCACAATGCCGACTTAAGTACAAGAGCACTGACGCTTCTTACTGCCTATGCTTTGAACCATTACATTGCCACTAGTTATAGATTCCGATGCTACACTCCAGGTTTACTGTATCCCTTGGACCTTCTTATTGACGAAGATATACTGAAATTGCATCGGAATTAAATACAAAAGGCACAATGCCGACTTAAGGACAAGAAGACTGACTCTTCTTACTGACTATTCTTTGAACCATTCCTGCGACACTAGTTATAGATTCCGATGATTCACTTCAGGTTTACTGTATCATTTGGACCTTCTTATTGACGATGACACTCAGAAATTACATCGGAATTAAATACAAAAGGCACAATGCCGACTTAAGTACAAAAAGACTGACTCTTGTTACTGACTATGTTTTGAACCATTCCTGTGACACTAGTTATAGATTCCGATGCTTCACTTCAGGTTTACTGTATCCCTCTGACCTTCTTATTGACGATGAAAAACAGAAATTGCATCGGAATTAAATAGAAAAGGCACAATGCCGACTTTAGTACAAGAAGACTGACTCTTCTTCCAGTCTAAGTTTTGAACCATTCCTGTGACACTAGTTATAGAATCCGATGCTTGACTTCAGGTTTACTGTATCTCTAGGACCTTCTAATTGACGATGAAACACAGAAATTCCATCGGAATTTATTACAAAAGGCACAATGTCGACTTAAGTACAAGAAGACTGACTCCTCCTACTGTCTATGTTTTGAACCATTCCTGTGACACTAGTTATAGATTCCGATGCTACACTCCAGGTTTACTGTATCCCTCTGACCATCTTATTTACGATGAAACACAGAAATTGCATCGGAATTAAACAGAAAAGGACAATGCCGACTTAAGTACAAGAAGACTGACTCTTCTACCTGTCTAAGTTTTGAACCATTCCTGTGACACTAGTTATAGATTCCGATGCTACACTCCAGGTTTACTGTATCCCATGGACCTTCTTATTGACGATGAAACACAGAAATTGCATCGAAATTTAATACAAAAGTCACAATGCCGACTCAAGTACAAGAAGACTAACTCTTCTTACTGACTATGTTTTGAACCATTCCTGTGACACTAGTTATAGATTCGGATGCTTCACTTCAGGTTTACTGTATCCCTGGACCTTATTATTGACGATGAAGCACAGAAATTGCATCGGAATCAAATACAAAAGGCACAATGCCGACTTAGGTACATGAAGACTGACTCTTTTTACTGACTATGATTTGAACCATTCCTGTGACACTAGTTATAGATTAGGATGCTTCACTTCATGTTAACTGTAACCCTCTGACCATCTTATTGACGATGAAACACAGAAATTGCATCGTAATTAAATAGAAAAGGACAATGCCGACTTAAGAACAAGAAGACTGACTCTTCTTACTGACTATGTTGTGAACCATTCCTGTGACACTAGTTATATATTACGATGCTTCACTCCAGGTTTAGTGTACCCCTTGGACCTTCTTATTGACGATGAAACACAGAAATTGAATCGAAATTAAATAAAAAAGGCACAATGCCGACTTAAGTACAAGAAGACAGTATCTTCTTACTGTCTATGCTTTGAACCATTCTTGTGACACTAGTTATAGATTCCGATGCTTCACTTCAGGTTTACTGTTTACCTTGGACTCTCCTATGGACGATGAAACACAGAAATTGCACCGGAATGAAATACAAAAGGCACAATGCCGACTTAAGTACAAGATGACTGACTCTTCTTACTGTCTATGTTTTGAACCATTATATTGACACTAGTTATAGATTCCGATGCTACTCTCCAGGTTTACTGTATACCTTGGACCTTCTTAATGACGAAGAAATACTGAAATTGCATCGGAATTAAATACAAAAGGTACAATGCCGACTTAAGGACAAGAGGACTGACTCTTCTTACTGGCTATGTTTGGACCATTCCTGTGACACTAGGTATAGATTCCGATGCTTCACTTCAGGTTTACTGTGTCCCTCTGACCTTCTTATTGACGATGAAACACAGAAATTGCACCGGAATTAAATACAAAAGGCACAATGCCGACTTAAGTAGAAGAAGACCGATTCTTCTTAGTGACTATGTTTTGAACCATTCCTGTGACAGTAGTTATAGATTCCGATGCTTCACTTCAGGTTAACTGTATCACTTGGACCATCTTATTGACGATAAAACACAGAAATTGCATCGCAATTAAATACAAAAGGCACAATGCCGACTTAAGTAGAAGAAGACTGTATCTTCTTACTGTCTATGTTTTGAACCATTCCTGTGACACTGGTTATAGATTCCGATGCCTCACTCCAGGTTTACTGGATCCCTTGCACCTTCTTATTGACGATGAAACACAGAAATTGCATCGAATTTAAATACAAAAGGCACAATGCCGACTTAAGTACAAGAAGACAGTATCTTCTTACTGTCTATGTTTTGAACCATTCCTGTGACACTAGTTATAGATTCCGATGCTTCACTTCAGGTTTACTGTTTACCTTGGACTCTCCTATTGACGATGAAACACAGAAATTGCACCGGAATAAAATACAAAAGGCACAATGCCGACTTAAGTACAAGATGACTGACTCTTCTTACTGTCTATGTTTTGAACCATTACATTGACACTAGTTATAGATTCCGATGCTTCACTCCAGGTTCACTGTATCCCTTGGACCTTCTTATTGACGAAGAAATACTGAAATTGCATCGGAATTAAATACAAAAGGCACAATGCCGACTTAAGTACAAGAAGACTAACTCTTCTTCCTGTCTATGTATTGAACCATACCTGTGATACTAGTTATAGATTCCGATGCTTCACTTCAGGTTTACTGAATCCCTTGGACCTTTTTATTGACGATGAAACACATAAATTGCATCGGAATGAAATACAAAAGGAACAATGCAGACTTAAGTACATGAAGACTGACTCTTGTTACTGACTATGATTTGAACTATTCCTGTGACACTAGTTATAGATTAGGATGCTTCACTTCAGGTTTACTGTATCCCTTGGACCTTCTTGTTGACGATGAAACACAGATATTGCATCGGAATTAAATACAAAAGGCACAATGCCGACTTCGGTACATGAAGACTGACTCTTCTTACTGTCTATCTTTTGAACCATTCCTGTGACACTAGTTATAGATTCCGATGCTGCTCTCCAGGTTTTCTGTATCCCTCTGACAATCTTATTTACGATGAAACACAGAAATTGCATCGGAATTAAATAGAAAAAGACAATGCCGACTTAAGTGCAAGAAGACTGACTCTTCTTCCTGTCTATGTTTTGAACCATTCCTGTGACACTAGTTATAGATTCCGATGCTACACTCCAGGTTTACTGTATCCCATGGACCTTCTTATTGACGATGACACACAGAAATTGCATCGGAATTTAATACAAAAGTCACAATGCCGACTCAAGTACAAGAAGACAAACTCTTCTTACTGACTATGTTTTGAACCATTCCTGTGACACTAGTTATAGATTCGGATGCTTCACTTCAGGTTTACTGTATCCCTGGACCTTATTATTGACGATGAAGCACAGAAATTGCATCGGAATTAAATACAAAAGGCACAATGCCGACATAGGTACATGAAGACTGACTCTTCTTACTGACTATGATTTGAACCATTCCTGTGACACTAGTTATAGATTAGGATGCTTCACTTCAGGTTTACTGTATCCCTTGGACCCTCTTGTTGACGATGAAACACAGATATTGCATCCGAATTAAATACAAAAGGCAGAATGTCGACTTAGGTACATGAAGACTGACTCTTCTTACTGTCTATGTTTTGAACCATTCCTTTTACACTAGTTATAGATTCCGATGCTACACTCACGGTTTACTGTATCCCTTGGACATTCTTATTGACGATGAAACACAGAGATGGCATCGGAAGAAAATACAAAAGGCACAATGCCGACTTAAGTACAAGAAGACTGGCTCTTCTTACTGACTATGTTTTGAACCATTCCTGAGACACTAATTTTAGATTCCGATGCTTCACTTCAGGTTTACTGTAACCCTCTGACCATCTTATTGACGATGAAACACAGAAATTGCATCGTAATTAAATAGAAAAGGACAATGCCGACTTAAGTACAAGAAGACTGACTCTTCTTACTGACTATGTTGTGAACCATTCCTGTGACACTAGTTATATATTCCGATGCTTCACTCCAGGTTTAGTGTACCCCTTGGACCTTCTTATTGACGATGAAACACAGAAATTGCATCGAAATTAAATACAAAAGGCACAATGCCGACTTAAGTACAAGAAGACAGTATCTTCTTACTGTCTATGTTTTGAACCATTCCTGTGACACTAGTTATAGATTCCGATGCTTCACTTCAGGTTTACTGTATGCCTGGACCTTATTATTGACGATGAAACACAGAAATTGCATCGGAATTAAATACAAAAGGCACAATGCCGACTTAAGGACAAGAAGACTGACTCTTCTTACTGACTATGCTTCGAACCATTCCTGTGACACTAGTTATAGATTCCGATGTTTCACTTCAAGGTTTACTGTATCATTTGGACCTTCTTATTGACGATGACACACACAAATTACATCGGAATTAAATACAAAAGGCACAATGCCGACTTAAGTACAAAAAGACTGACTCTTGTTGCTGACTATGTTTTGAACCATTCCTGTGACACTAGTTATAGATTCCGATGCTTCACTTCAGTTTTACTGTATCCCTCTGACCTTCTTATTGACGAAGAAAAACAGATATTGCATCGGAATTAAATTGAAAAGGCACAATGCCGACTTAAGTACAAATAGACTGACTCATCTTATAGTCTAATTTTTGAACCATTCCTGTGACACTAGTTATAGATCCCGATGCTATACTCCAGGTTTACTGTATCCCTTGGACCTTCTTATTGACGATGAAACACGGAACTTGCATCGGAATTAAATACAAAAGGCACAATGCCGACTTAAGGACAAAAAGACTGACTCTTCTTACTGACTATGTTTTGAACCATTCCTGAGACACTAGTTATAGTTTCCGATGCTTCACTTCAGGTTTACTGTATGCCTGGACCTTATTATTGACGATGAAACACAGAAATTGCATCGGAATTAAATACAAAAGGCACAATGCCGACTTAAGGACAAGAAGACTGACTCTTCTTACTGACTATGCTTCGAACCATTCCTGTGACACTAGTTATAGATTCCGATGATTCACTTCAAGGTTTACTGTATCATTTGGACCTTCTTATTGACGATGACACACAGAAATTACATCGGAATTAAATACAGAAGGCACAATGCCGACTTAAGTACATGAAAACTGACTCTTCTTACTGACTATGATTTGAACCATTCCTGTGACACTAGTCATAGATTAGGATGCTTCACTTCTGGTTTACTGTATCCCTTGGACCTTCTTGTTGACGATGAAACACAGATATTGCATCGGAATTAAATACAAAAGGCACAATGCCGACTTAGGTACATGAAGACTGACTCTTCCTACTCTCTATGTTTTGAAGCATTCCTGTGAGACTAGTTATAGATTCCGATGCTACACTCCAGGTTTACGGTATCCCTTGGACCTTCTTATTGACGATGAAACACAGAAATGGCATCGGAAGAAAATACAAAAGGCACAATGCCGACTTAAGTACAAGAAGACTGACTCTTCTTACTGACTATGTTTTGAACCATTTCTGAGACACTAGTTTTAGATTCCGATGCTTCACTTCAGGTTTACTGTATCCGGCTGACCATCTTTTTGACGATGAAACACAGAAATTGCATCGGAATTAAATAGAAATGGACAATGCCGACTTAAGTACAAGAAGACTGACTCTTCTTACTGACTATGTTGTGAACCATTCCTGTGATACTAGTTATATATTCCAATGCTTCACTCCAGGTTTAGTGTACCCCTTGGACCTTCTTATTGACGATGAAACACAGAAATTGCATCGGAATTAAATACAAAAGGCACAATGCCGACTTAAGTACATGAAAACTGACTCTTCTTACAGACTATGTTTTGAACCATTCCTGTGACACTACTTATGGATTCCGATGCTTCACTTCAGGTCTACTGTATCCCTTGGACTTTTTTACAGACGATGAAACACAGAAATTGCATCGGAATTAAATACAAAAGGCAAAATGCCGACTTAAGTACAAGAAGACTGACTCTTCCTTCTGTCTATGTTTTGAATCATTCCTGTGACACTAGTTTTAGATTCCGATGCTTCACTTCAGGTTTACTGTATCCCTCTGACCTTCTTATTGACGATGAAACAAAGAAATTGTATCGGAATGAAATACAAAAGGCAAAATGCCGACTTAAGTACAAGAAGACTGACTCCTCCTACTGTCTATGTTTTGAACCATTCCTGTAACACTTGTTATAGATTAGGATGCTTCACTTCAGGTTTACTGTATCCCTTGGACCTTCTTGTTGACGATGAAACACAGATATTGCATCGAAATTAAATACAAAAGGCACAATGCCGACTTCGGTACATGAAGACTGACTCTTCTTACTGTCTATGTTTTCAACCATTCCTGTGACATTAGTTATAGATTCCGATGCTTCACTTCAGGTTTACTGTATCCCTTGGACTCTCTTATAGACGATGAAACACAGAAATTGCATCGGAATTATATACAAAACTCACAATGCCGACTTAAGTACAAGAAGACTGACTCATCTTACTGTCTATGGTTTGAACCATTCCTGTGACACTAGTTACAGATTCAGATGCTGCACTTCAGGTATACTGTATCCAGCAGACATTTTTATTGATTATGAAGAACTGAAATTGCATCGGAGTTAAATACAAAAGGCACAATGCCAACTTAAGTAAAAGAAGACTGACTCTTCGTACTGTCTATGTTTTGAACCATTCCTGTGACACTAGTTATAGGTTCCGATGCTTCACTTCAGTTTTAGTGTATCCCTCTGACCTTCTTATTGACGATGAAACACAGGAATCGCATCAGAATTAAATGCAAAAGGCACAATGCCGACTGAAGTACAAGAAAACTGACTCTACTTACTGTATATGTTTTTAACCATTCCTGTGACACTGGTTATAGATTCCGATGCTTCAATTCAGGTTTACTGTATACCTGTGACCTCCTTATTGACGATGTAACACAAAAAGTGCTTCGGAATTATATACAGAAGGCACAATGCCGACTTAAGTACAAGAAAACTGACTCATCTTACTGTCTATGTTTTCAACCATTCCTGTGACACTGATTATAGATTCCGATACTTCACATTAGGTTTACTGTATCCTTCTGACCTTCTTATTGACGATGAAACACAGATATTGCATCGGAATGAAATACAAAAGGCACAATGCCGACTTAAGTACAAGAAGACTGACTCTTCCTACTGTCAATGTTTTGAACCATTCCTGTGACACTAGTTACAGATTCCGATGCTTCACTTCAGGTTTACTGTATCCCTCTGACCTTCTTATTGACGGTGAAACACAGAAATTGCATCGGAATTAAATACAAAAAGGCACAATGCCGACTAAAGTACAAGAAGACTGATTTTTCCTACTCTCTATGGTTTGAAACATTCCTGTGACACTAGTTATAGATTCAGATGCTTCACTTCAGTTATACTGTATCCAGCTGACGTTCTTATTCATGATGAAGCACAGAAATTGCATCGGAGTTAAATACGAAAGGCACAATGCCGACTTAAGTTCAAGAAGACTGACTCTTCCTACTGTCTAAGATTTGAACCATTCCTGTGACAGTTGTTTTAGATTCCGATGCTTCACTTCAGGTTTACTGTATCCAGCAGACCTACTTATTGATGATGAAGCACTGAAATTGCATCGGAGTTAAATACGAAAGGCACAATGCCGACTTAAGTACAAGAAGACTGACTCTTCTTACTGTCTATGGTTTGAACCATTCCTGTGACACTAGTTACAGATTCAAATGCTGCACTTCAGTTATACTGTATCCAGCTGTCGTTCTTATTGATGATGAAGCACAGAAATTGCATCGGAGTTAAATACGAAAGGCACAATGCCGACTTAAGTTCAAGAAGACTGACTCTTCCTACTGTCTAAGATTTGAACCATTCCTGTGACAGTTGTTTTAGATTCCGATGCTCCACTTCAGGTTTACTGTATCTCTCTGACCACCTTATTGACGATGAAACACAGAAATTGCAACCTAATTAAATACAAAAGCACAATGCCGACTTAAGTACAAGAAGACTGGCTCTGCTTATGGTCTATGTTTTGAACCTTTCCTGTGAGACCGGCTTTAGATTCCGATGCTTCGCTTCAGATTTCTTTATCCCGTGGACTTTCTCATTGACGACCAAAAGCAGAAATTGCATCGGAATTGAATACAAGAAAACTGACACTTCTTACTGTCTATGTTTAGAAGCATTCCTGTGACACTAGTTATAGATTTCGATACTTCACTTCAGGTTTACTGTATCCCTCTGACCTTCTTATTGACGATGAAACACAGAAATTGCATCGGAATTAAATAGAAAAGGCACAATGCCGACTTAAGTACAAGAAAACTGACTCTTCTTACTGTCTATGTTTTGAAGCATTCCTGTGACACTAGTTATAGATTCCGATGCTTCACTTCAGGTTTACTGTATACCTGTGACCTTCTTATTGACGATGAAACACAGAAATTGCTTCGGAATTATATACAGAAGGCACAATGCCGACTTAAGTACAAGAAAACTGACTCTTCTTACTGTCTATGTTTTTAACCATTCCTGTGACACTAGTTACAGATTCCGATACTTCACATTAGGTTTACTGTATCCTTCTGACCTTCTTATTGACGATGAAACACAGAAATTGCATCGGAATTAAATACAAAAGGCACAATGCCGACGTAAGTACAAGAAGACTGACTCTTCCTACTGTCTATGTTTTGAACCATTCCTGTGACACTAGTTATAGATTCTGATGCTTCACTTCAGGTTTACTGTATCCCTCTGACCTTCTTATTGACGATGAATCACAGAAATTGCATCGGAGTTAAATACAAAAGGCACAATGCCGACTCAAGTACAAGAAGACAGGCTCCTCTTACTGTCTATGATTTGAACCATTCCTGTGACACTAGTTATAGATTCCGATGCTTCACTTCAGGTTTACTGTATCCAGATGACCTTCTTATTGACGATGAAACACAGAAATTGCATCGGAATTAAATAGAAAAGGCACAATGCCGACTTAAGTACAAGAAAACTGACTCTTCTTACTGTCTATGTTTTGAACCGTTCCTGTGACACTAGTTATAGATTCCGATGCTTCACTTCAGGTTTACTGTATACCTGTGACCTTCTTATTGACGATGAAACACAGAAAATGCTTCGGAATTATATACAGAAGGCACAATGCCGACTTAAGTACAAGAAAACTGACTCTTCATACTGTCTATGATTTTAACCATTCCTGTGACACTAGTTATAAATTCCGATACTTCACATTAGGTTTACTGTATCCTTCTGACCTTCTTATTGACGATGAAAAACAGAAATTGCATCGGAATTAAATACAAAAGGCACAATGCCGACTTAAGTACAAGAAGACTGACTCTTCCTACTGTCTATGTTTTGAACCATTCCTGTGACACTAGTTATAGTTTCCGATGCTTCACTTCAGGTTTACTGTATCCCTCTGACCTTCTTACTGACAATGAAACACAGAAATTGCATCGGAGTTAAATACAAAAGCCACAATGCCGACTCAAGTACAAGAAGACTGGCTCCTCTTACTGTCTATGATTTGAACCATTCCTGTGACACTAGTTATAGATTCCGATGCTTCACTTCAGGTTTACTGTATCCAACTGACCTTCTTATTGATGATGAAGTACAGTAATTGCATCGGAGTTAAATACAAAAGGCACAATGCCGACTTCAGTACAAGAAGACTGACTCTTCTTACTGTCTATGTTTTGAACCATTCCTGTGACACTAGTTATAGATTCAGATGCTTCACTTCAGTTTTACTGTATCCCTCTGACCTTCGTATTGACGATGAAACACAGAAATTGCATCGGAATTAAATACAAAAAGGCACAATGCCGTCTCAAGTGCAAGAAGACTGACTTTTCCTACTGTATATGTTTTGAACCATTCTTGTGACACTAGTTATAGATTCCGATGCTTCAATTCAGATTTACTGTATCCCTATGACCTTCATATTGACGATCAAACACAGAAATTTCATCGGAATTAAATACAAAAGGCACATTGCCGACTCAAGAACAAGAAGACTGGCTCTTCTTAATGCCTATGTATTGAACGATACCTGTGACACTAGTTATACATTCCGATGCTTCACTTCAGGTTTACTGTATTCAGCTGAACTTCGTATTGACGATGAAACACAGATATTGCATCTCAGCTATATACAAAAGGCACAATGCAGACTTAAGTACAAGAAGACTGACTCTTCTTACTGTCTATGGTATGAAACATTCCTGTGACACTAGTTATAGATTCAGATGCTGCACTTCAGGTATACTGTATCCAGCAGACCTTCCTATTGATGATGAAGCACGGAAATTGCATCGGAGTTAAATACAAAGGGCACAATGCCGACTTAAGTACAAAAAAAGTGACTCTTCTCACTGTCAATGGTTTGAACCATTCCTGTGACACTAGTTACAGATTCAGATGCTTCACTTCAGGTTTACTGTATCCCTCTGACCTTCTTATTGACGATCAAACACAGATATTTCATCGGAATTAAATACAAAAGGCACAATGCCGACTTACGTTCAAGAAAACTGTCTCTTCTTACTGTCTATGTTTTGAACCATTCCTGTGACACTAGTTATAGATTCCGATGCATCACTTCAGGTTTACTGTATCGCTGTGATCTACTTATTGACGATGAAACACAGAAATTGCATCGGTATTAAGTACAAAAGGCACAATGCCGACTTAAGTACAAGAAAACTGACTCTTCGTACTGTCTATGATTTGAACCATTCCTGTGACACTAGTTATAGATTCCGATGCTTCACTTCAGGTTTACAGTATCCCTCTGACCTTCTTATTGACGATGAAACACAGAAAATGCATCGGAATTAAATACAAAAGCTACAATGCCGATTCAAGTACAAGAAGACTGGCTCTTCTTACTGTCTATGGTTTGAACCTTTCCTGTGAGACCGGTTTTAGATTCCGATGCTTCACTTCAGATATACTGCATCCCGTTGACCTTCTTATTGACGACGAAAAGCAGAAACTGCATCGGAATTGAATACAAAAGGCACAATACCGACCTAAGTACGAGAAAACTGACACTTCTTACTGTCTATGTTTTAAAGCATTCCTGTGACACTAGTTATAGATTCCGATTCTTCACTTCAGGTTTACTGTATCCTTCTTACCTTCTTATTGACGATGAAACACAGAAATTGCATCGGAATTAAATAGAAAAGGCACATTGCCGCCTTAAGTACAAGATAATTGACTCTTCTTACTGTCTATGTTTTGAACCATTCCTGTGACACTAGTTATAGATTCCGATGCTTCACTTCAGTTTTACTGTATCCCTTGGACATTCCTATTGACGACGAAACACAGAAAATTGCATCGGAATTAAATACAAAAGGCACAATGCCGACTGAAGTTGAAGAAAACTGACTCTTCTTACTGTCTATGTTTGAACCGTTCCTGTGACACTAGTTATAGATTCCGATGCTTCACTTCAGGTTTACTGTATCCCTCTTGCCTCCTTATGGACGATGAAACACAATAATTGCATCGGAATTAAACACAAAAGGCACAATGCCGACTTAAGTACAAGAAAACAGACTCTTCTTACTGTCTATGTTTTGAACCGTTCCTGTGACACTAGTTATAGATTCCGAAGCTTCACTTCAGGTTTACTGTATCCTCTAACCGTCTTATTGACGATGAAACACAGAAATTGCATCGGAATTAAACACAAAAGGCACAATGCCGACTTAAGTACAAGAAAACAGACTCTTCTTACTGTCTATGCTTTGAACCTTTCCTGTGAGACCGGTTTTAGATTCCGATGCTTCACTTCAGGTTTACCGTATCCCTTGGACCTTCTTATTGACGCCGAAACACAGAAATTGCATCGGAATTAAATAGAATAGGCACAATGCTGACTTAAGTACAAGAAAACAAACTCTTCCTAGCGTCTATGCTTTGATCCATTCCTGTGACACTAGATATAGATTCCGATGCTTCACTTCAGGTTTACTGTATCCCTTGGACTTTCTTATAGACGATGAAACACAGAAATTGCATCGGAATTATATACAAAACTCACAATGCCGACTTAAGTACAAGAAGTCTGACTCTTTTTACTGTCTATGTTTTGAACCATTCCTGTGACACTAGTTATAGATTCCGATGCTTCACTTCAGTTTTACTGTATCCCTCTGACCTTCTTATTGACGGTGAAACACAGAAATTGCATCGGAATTAAATACAAAGAGGGACAATGCCGACTCAAGTACAAGAAGACTAACTTTTCCTACTGTCTATGTTAGAACCATTCCTGTGAGACTAGTTATAGATTCCGATGCTTCACTTCAGGTTTACCGTATCCCTATGACCTTCATATTGACGATCAAACAGAGAAATTTCATCTGAATTAAATACAAAAGGCACAATGCCGACTCAAGTACAATAAGACTGGCTCTTCTTAAAGCCTATGTATTGAACCATTCCTGTGACACTAATTATACATTCCGATGCTTCACTTCAGGTTTACTGTATTCAGCTGAACTTCTTATTGACGATGAAACACAGAAATGGCATCGGAAGTAAATACAAATGGCACAATGCCGACTCAAGTACAAGAAGACTGGCTCTTCTTACTGTCTATGATTTGAACCTTTCCTGTGAGCCTGGTTTTAGATTACGATGCTTCTCTTCAGGTTTACTGTATCCCTTGGACATTTCTATTGACGACGAAACACAGAAATTGCATCGGAATTAAATACAAAAGGCACAATGCCGACTTAAGTACAAGAAGACTGACTCTTCTAACTGTCTATGGTTTGAACCATTCCTGTGACACTAGTTATAGATTCCGATGCTTCACTTCAGTTTTACTGTATCCCTCTGACCTTCTTATTGACGATGAAACACAGAAAATGCATCGGAATTAAATACAAAAGGCACAATGCCGACTCAAGTACAAGAAGACTGGCTCTTCTTACTGTATATGTTTTGAACCTTTCCTGTGAGACCGGTTTTAGATTCCGATGCTTCACTTCAGATTTACTGTATCCCATTGACCTTCTTATTGACGACGAAAAGCAGAAATTGCATCGGAATTGAATACAAAAGGCACAATGCCGACTTAAGTACAAGAAAACTGACACTTCTTACTGTCTATGTTTTGAAGCATTCCTGTGACACTAGTTATAGATTCCGATTCTTCACTTCAGGTTTACTGTATCCCTCTTACCTTCTTATTGACGATGAAACACAGAAATTGCATCGGAATTAAATAGAAAAGGCACATTGCCGCCTTAGGTACAAGATAATTGACTCTTCTTACTGTCTATGTTTTGAACCATTCCTGTGACACTAGTTATAGATTCCGATGCTTCACTTCAGGTTTACTGTATCCCTCTGACCTTCTTATTGACGATGAAACACAGAAATTGCATCGGAATTAAATACAAAAGGCACAGTGCCTACTCAAGTAAAAGAAGACTGGCTCCTCTTACTGTCTATGTTTTGAACCATTCCTGTGACACTAGTTATAGATTCCAATGCTTCACTTCAGGTTTACTGTATCCCTTGGACTTTCTTATAGACGATGAAACACAGAAATTGCATGGGAATTATATACAAAACTCACAATGCCGCCTTAAGTACAAGAAGACTGACTCTTCTTACTGTCTACGTTTTGAACCACTCCTGAGACACTAGTTTTAAATTCCGATGCTTCACTTCAGGTTTACAGTATCTCTCTGACCACCTTATTGACGATGAAACACAGAAATTGCATCAGAATTAAATACAAAAGGCACAATGCCGACTGAAGTACAAGGGAACTGACTCTTCTTACTGTATATGTTTTGAACCATTCCTGTGACACTAGTTATAGATTCCGATGCTTCACTTCAGGTTTACTGTATACCTGTGACCTTCTTATTGACGATGTAACACAGAAATTGCTTCGGAATTATATACAGAAGGCACAATGCCGACTTAAGTACAAGAAAACTGACTCTTCGTACAGTCTATGTTTTTAACCATTCCTGTGACACTAGTTGTAGATTCCGATGCTTCACTTCAGTTTTACTGTATCCCTCTGACCTTCTTATTGACGATGAAACACAGAAATTGCATCAGAATTAAATACAAAAGGCACAATGCCGACTGAAGTACAACAAAACTGACTCTTCTTACTGTATATGTTTTGAACCATTCCTGTGACACTAGTTATAGATTCCGATGCTTCACTTCAGGTTTACTGTATACCTGTGACCTTCTTATTGACGATGTAACACAGAAATTGCTTCGGAATTATATTCAGAAGGCACAATGCCGACTTAAGTACAAGAAAACTGACTCTTCATACTGTCTATGATTTTAACCATTCCTGTGACACTGGTTATAGATTCCGATACTTCACATTAGGTTTACTGTATCCTTCTGACCTTCTTATTGACGATGAAACACAGATATTGCATCGGAATTAAATAGAAAATGCACAATGCCGACTTAAGTTCAAGAAGACTGACTCTTCCTACTGTCTATGTTTTGAACCATTCCTGTGACACTAGTTATAGATTGCGATGCTTCACTTCAGGTTTACTGTATCCAGCTGACCTTGTTATTGATGATGAAGCACAGTAATTGCATCGGAGTTAAATACAAAAGGCACAATGCCGACTTCAGTACAAGAAGACTGACTCTTCTTACTGTCTATGTTTTGAACCATTCCTGTGACACTAGTTATAGATTCCGATGCTTCACTTCAGTTTTACTGTATCCCTCTGACCTTCTTATTGACGATGAAACACAGAAATTGCATCTAAATTAAATACAAAAGCACAATGCCGACTTAAGTACAAGAAGACTGACTCTTCTTATTGTCCATGTTTTGAACCATTCCTGTGACACTAGTTATAGATTCCGATGCTTCACTTCAGGTTTACCGTATCCCTATGACCTTCATATTGACGATCAAACACAGAAATTTCATCGGAATTAAATACAAAAGGCACAATGCCGACTCAAGTACAAGCAGACTGGCTCTTCTTAAAGCCTATGTATTGAACCATTCCTGTGACACTAGTTATACATTCCGATGCTTCACTTCAGGTTTACTGTATTCAGCTGAACTTCTTATTGACGATGAAACACAGAAATTGCATCGGAATTATATACAAAAGGCACAATGCCGACTTAGGTACAAGAGGACTGACTCTTCTTACTGTCTATGATTTGAACCATTCCTGTGACACTAGTTATAGATTCCGATGCTTCACTTCAGTTTTATTGTATCCCTCTGACCATCTTATTGACGATGAAACACAGAAATTGCATCGGAATTAAATACAAAAGGCGCAATGCTGACTTAAGTTTAAGATGACTGACTCTTCCTATTGCGTAAGTTTTGAACCATTCCTGTGACACTAGTTTTAGATTCCGATGCTTCACTTCAGGTTTACCGTATCTCTCTGACCTCCTTATTGACGATGAAACACAGATATTGCATCTTAACTAAATACAAAAGGCAAAATGCAGACTTCAGTACAAGAAGACTGACTCTTCTTACTGTCTATGTTTTGAACCATTCCTGTGACACTAGTTATAGATTCCGATGCTTCACTTCAGTTTTACTGTATCCCTTGGACATTCCTATTGACGACGAAACACAGAAATTGCATCGGAATTAAATACAAGAGGCACAATGCCGACTCAAGTACAAGAAGACTGGCTCTTCTTACTGTCCATGCTTTGAACCTTTCCTGTGAGACCGGTTTTAGATTCCGATGCTTCACTTCAGGTTTACCGTATCCCTTGGACCTTCTTATTGACGCCGAAATACAGAAATTGCATCGGAATTAAATAGAATAGGCACAATGCCGACTTAAGTACAAGAAAACAAACTCTTCCTACCGTCTATGTTTTGATCCATTTCTGTGACACTAGATATAGATTCCGATGCTTCACTTCATGTTTACTGTATCCCTGTGACCTTCTTATTGACGATGAAACACAGAAATTGCATCCGAATTAAATACAAAAGGCACAATGCCGACATAAGTACAAGAAAACTGACTCTTTTTACTGTCTATGATTTTAACCATTCCTGTGACACTAGTTATAGATTCCGATGCTTCACTTCAGGTTTACTGTATCCCTCTGACCTTCTTATTGACGATGAAACACAGAAATTGCATCGGAATTAAATACAGAAGGCACAATGCCTACTCAAGTAAAAGATGACTGGCTCCTCTTACTGTCTATGTTTTGAACCATTCCTGTGACACTAGTTAGAGATTCCGATGCTTCACTTCAGGTTTACTGTATCCCTTGGACTTTATTATAGACGATGAAACACAGAAATTGCATCGGAATTATATACAAAACTCACAATGCCGACTTAAGTACAAGAAGACTGACTCTTCTTACTGTCTACGTTTTGAACCATTCCTGAGACACTAGTTTTAAATTCCAATGCTTCACTTCAGGTTAACAGTATCTCTCTGACCTCCTAATTGACGATGAAACACAGAAATTGCATCTTAACAAAACACAAAAGGCACAATGCAGACTTAAGTACAAGAAGACTGACTCTTCTTACTGTCTACGTTTTGAACCATTCCTGAGACACTAGTTTTAAATTCCGATGCTTCACTTCAGGTTTACTGTATCTCTCTGACCACCTTATTGACGATGAAACACAGAAATTGCATCCTAACTATTTACAAAAGCCACAATGCAGACTTAAGTACAAGTAGTCTGACTCTTATTATTGTCTATGCTTTGAACCATTCCTGTGACACTAGTTATAGATTCCGATGCTTCACTTCAGGTTTACTGTATCTCTCTGACCATCTTATTGACGATCAAACACAGATATTTCATCGGAATTAAATACAAAAGTCACAATGCCGACTTAAGTACAAGAAAAGTGACTCTTCGTAATGTCTATGTTTTGAACCATTCCTGTGACACTAGTTATAGATTCCGATGCTTCACATCAGATTTACCGTATCCCTGTGACCTTCTTATTGACGATGAAACACAGAAATGGCAGCGGAAGTAAATACAAATGGCACAATGCCGACTCAAGTACAAGAAGTCTGGCTCGTCTTACTGTCTATGTTTTAAAACTTTCCTGTGAGCCTGGTTTTAGTTTCCGATGCTTCACTTCAGGTTTACTGTATTCCTTGGACATTTCTATTGACGACGAAACACAGAAATTGCATCGGAATTAAATACAAAAGGCACAATGCCGACTTAAGTACAAGAAGACTGGCTCCTCTTACTGTCTATGATTTGAACCATTCCTGTGACACTAGTTATGGATTCCGATGCTTCACTTCAGGTTTACTGTATCCAGCTGACCTTCTTATTGATGATGAAGCACAGTAATTGCATCGGAGTTAAATACAAAAGGCACAATGCCGACTTCAGTACAAGAAGACTGACTCTTCTTACTGTCTATGTTTTGAACCATTCCTGTGACACTAGTTATAGATTCCGATGCTTCACTTCAGTTTTACTGTATCCCTCTGACCTTCTTATTGACTGTGAAACACAGAAATTGTAACGGAATTAAATACAAAGAGGGACAATGCCGACTCAAGTACAAGAAGACTGACTTTTCCTACTGTCTATGTTAGAACCATTCCTGTGACACTAGTTATAGATTGCGATGCTTCACTTCAGGTTTACTGTATCCAGCTGACCTTGTTATTGATGATGAAGCACAGTAATTGCATCGGAGTTAAATACAAAAGGCACAATGCCGACTTCAGTACAAGAAGACTGACTCTTCTTACTGTCTATGTTTTGAACCATTCCTGTGACACTAGTTATAGATTCCGATACTTCACATTAGGTTTACTGTATCCTTCTGACCTTCTTATTGACGATGAAACACAGATATTGCATCGGAATTAAATAGAAAATGCACAATGCCGACTTAAGTTCAAGAAGACTGACTCTTCCTACTGTCTATGTTTTGAACCATTCCTGTGACACTAGTTATAGATTGCGATGCTTCACTTCAGGTTTACTGTATCCAGCTGACCTTGTTATTGATGATGAAGCACAGTAATTGCATCGGAGTTAAATACAAAAGGCACAATGCCGACTTCAGTACAAGAAGACTGACTCTTCTTACTGTCTATGTTTTGAACCATTCCTGTGACACTAGTTATAGATTCCGATGCTTCACTTCAGTTTTACTGTATCCCTCTGACCTTCTTATTGACGATGAAACACAGAAATTGCATCTAAATTAAATACAAAAGCACAATGCCGACTTAAGTACAAGAAGACTGACTCTTCTTATTGTCCATGTTTTGAACCATTCCTGTGACACTAGTTATAGATTCCGATGCTTCACTTCAGGTTTACCGTATCCCTATGACCTTCATATTGACGATCAAACACAGAAATTTCATCGGAATTAAATACAAAAGGCACAATGCCGACTCAAGTACAAGAAGACTGGCTCTTCTTAAAGCCTATGTATTGAACCATTCCTGTGACACTAGTTATACATTCCGATGCTTCACTTCAGGTTTACTGTATTCAGCTGAACTTCTTATTGACGATGAAACACAGAAATTGCATCGGAATTATATACAAAAGGCACAATGCCGACTTAGGTACAAGAGGACTGACTCTTCTTACTGTCTATGATTTGAACCATTCCTGTGACACTAGTTATAGATTCCGATGCTTCACTTCAGTTTTATTGTATCCCTCTGACCATCTTATTGACGATGAAACACAGAAATTGCATCGGAATTAAATACAAAAGGCGCAATGCTGACTTAAGTTTAAGATGACTGACTCTTCCTATTGCGTAAGTTTTGAACCATTCCTGTGACACTAGTTTTAGATTCCGATGCTTCACTTCAGGTTTACCGTATCTCTCTGACCTCCTTATTGACGATGAAACACAGATATTGCATCTTAACTAAATACAAAAGGCAAAATGCAGACTTCAGTACAAGAAGAATGACTCTTCTTACTGTCTATGTTTTGAACCATTCCTGTGACACTAGTTATAGATTCCGATGCTTCACTTCAGTTTTACTGTATCCCTTGGACATTCCTATTGACGACGAAACACAGAAATTGCATCGGAATTAAATACAAGAGGCACAATGCCGACTCAAGTACAAGAAGACTGGCTCTTCTTACTGTCCATGCTTTGAACCTTTCCTGTGAGACCGGTTTTAGATTCCGATGCTTCACTTCAGGTTTACCGTATCCCTTGGACCTTCTTATTGACGCCGAAATACAGAAATTGCATCGGAATTAAATAGAATAGGCACAATGCCGACTTAAGTACAAGAAAACAAACTCTTCCTACCGTCTATGTTTTGATCCATTTCTGTGACACTAGATATAGATTCCGATGCTTCACTTCATGTTTACTGTATCCCTGTGACCTTCTTATTGACGATGAAACACAGAAATTGCATCCGAATTAAATACAAAAGGCACAATGCCGACATAAGTACAAGAAAACTGACTCTTTTTACTGTCTATGATTTTAACCATTCCTGTGACACTAGTTATAGATTCCGATGCTTCACTTCAGGTTTACTGTATCCCTCTGACCTTCTTATTGACGATGAAACACAGAAATTGCATCGGAATTAAATACAGAAGGCACAATGCCTACTCAAGTAAAAGATGACTGGCTCCTCTTACTGTCTATGTTTTGAACCATTCCTGTGACACTAGTTAGAGATTCCGATGCTTCACTTCAGGTTTACTGTATCCCTTGGACTTTATTATAGACGATGAAACACAGAAATTGCATCGGAATTATATACAAAACTCACAATGCCGACTTAAGTACAAGAAGACTGACTCTTCTTACTGTCTACGTTTTGAACCATTCCTGAGACACTAGTTTTAAATTCCAATGCTTCACTTCAGGTTAACAGTATCTCTCTGACCTCCTAATTGACGATGAAACACAGAAATTGCATCTTAACAAAACACAAAAGGCACAATGCAGACTTAAGTACAAGAAGACTGACTCTTCTTACTGTCTACGTTTTGAACCATTCCTGAGACACTAGTTTTAAATTCCGATGCTTCACTTCAGGTTTACTGTATCTCTCTGACCACCTTATTGACGATGAAACACAGAAATTGCATCCTAACTATTTACAAAAGCCACAATGCAGACTTAAGTACAAGTAGTCTGACTCTTATTATTGTCTATGCTTTGAACCATTCCTGTGACACTAGTTATAGATTCCGATGCTTCACTTCAGGTTTACTGTATCTCTCTGACCATCTTATTGACGATCAAACACAGATATTTCATCGGAATTAAATACAAAAGTCACAATGCCGACTTAAGTACAAGAAAAGTGACTCTTCGTAATGTCTATGTTTTGAACCATTCCTGTGACACTAGTTATAGATTCCGATGCTTCACATCAGATTTACCGTATCCCTGTGACCTTCTTATTGACGATGAAACACAGAAATGGCAGCGGAAGTAAATACAAATGGCACAATGCCGACTCAAGTACAAGAAGTCTGGCTCGTCTTACTGTCTATGTTTTAAAACTTTCCTGTGAGCCTGGTTTTAGTTTCCGATGCTTCACTTCAGGTTTACTGTATTCCTTGGACATTTCTATTGACGACGAAACACAGAAATTGCATCGGAATTAAATACAAAAGGCACAATGCCGACTTAAGTACAAGAAGACTGGCTCCTCTTACTGTCTATGATTTGAACCATTCCTGTGACACTAGTTATGGATTCCGATGCTTCACTTCAGGTTTACTGTATCCAGCTGACCTTCTTATTGATGATGAAGCACAGTAATTGCATCGGAGTTAAATACAAAAGGCACAATGCCGACTTCAGTACAAGAAGACTGACTCTTCTTACTGTCTATGTTTTGAACCATTCCTGTGACACTAGTTATAGATTCCGATGCTTCACTTCAGTTTTACTGTATCCCTCTGACCTTCTTATTGACTGTGAAACACAGAAATTGTAACGGAATTAAATACAAAGAGGGACAATGCCGACTCAAGTACAAGAAGACTGACTTTTCCTACTGTCTATGTTAGAACCATTCCTGTGACACTAGTTATAGATTGCGATGCTTCACTTCAGGTTTACTGTATCCAGCTGACCTTGTTATTGATGATGAAGCACAGTAATTGCATCGGAGTTAAATACAAAAGGCACAATGCCGACTTCAGTACAAGAAGACTGACTCTTCTTACTGTCTATGTTTTGAACCATTCCTGTGACACTAGTTATAGATTCCGATACTTCACATTAGGTTTACTGTATCCTTCTGACCTTCTTATTGACGATGAAACACAGATATTGCATCGGAATTAAATAGAAAATGCACAATGCCGACTTAAGTTCAAGAAGACTGACTCTTCCTACTGTCTATGTTTTGAACCATTCCTGTGACACTAGTTATAGATTGCGATGCTTCACTTCAGGTTTACTGTATCCAGCTGACCTTGTTATTGATGATGAAGCACAGTAATTGCATCGGAGTTAAATACAAAAGGCACAATGCCGACTTCAGTACAAGAAGACTGACTCTTCTTACTGTCTATGTTTTGAACCATTCCTGTGACACTAGTTATAGATTCCGATGCTTCACTTCAGTTTTACTGTATCCCTCTGACCTTCTTATTGACGATGAAACACAGAAATTGCATCTAAATTAAATACAAAAGCACAATGCCGACTTAAGTACAAGAAGACTGACTCTTCTTATTGTCCATGTTTTGAACCATTCCTGTGACACTAGTTATAGATTCCGATGCTTCACTTCAGGTTTACCGTATCCCTATGACCTTCATATTGACGATCAAACACAGAAATTTCATCGGAATTAAATACAAAAGGCACAATGCCGACTCAAGTACAAGAAGACTGGCTCTTCTTAAAGCCTATGTATTGAACCATTCCTGTGACACTAGTTATACATTCCGATGCTTCACTTCAGGTTTACTGTATTCAGCTGAACTTCTTATTGACGATGAAACACAGAAATTGCATCGGAATTATATACAAAAGGCACAATGCCGACTTAGGTACAAGAGGACTGACTCTTCTTACTGTCTATGATTTGAACCATTCCTGTGACACTAGTTATAGATTCCGATGCTTCACTTCAGTTTTATTGTATCCCTCTGACCATCTTATTGACGATGAAACACAGAAATTGCATCGGAATTAAATACAAAAGGCGCAATGCTGACTTAAGTTTAAGATGACTGACTCTTCCTATTGCGTAAGTTTTGAACCATTCCTGTGACACTAGTTTTAGATTCCGATGCTTCACTTCAGGTTTACCGTATCTCTCTGACCTCCTTATTGACGATGAAACACAGATATTGCATCTTAACTAAATACAAAAGGCAAAATGCAGACTTCAGTACAAGAAGAATGACTCTTCTTACTGTCTATGTTTTGAACCATTCCTGTGACACTAGTTATAGATTCCGATGCTTCACTTCAGTTTTACTGTATCCCTTGGACATTCCTATTGACGACGAAACACAGAAATTGCATCGGAATTAAATACAAGAGGCACAATGCCGACTCAAGTACAAGAAGACTGGCTCTTCTTACTGTCCATGCTTTGAACCTTTCCTGTGAGACCGGTTTTAGATTCCGATGCTTCACTTCAGGTTTACCGTATCCCTTGGACCTTCTTATTGACGCCGAAATACAGAAATTGCATCGGAATTAAATAGAATAGGCACAATGCCGACTTAAGTACAAGAAAACAAACTCTTCCTACCGTCTATGTTTTGATCCATTTCTGTGACACTAGATATAGATTCCGATGCTTCACTTCATGTTTACTGTATCCCTGTGACCTTCTTATTGACGATGAAACACAGAAATTGCATCCGAATTAAATACAAAAGGCACAATGCCGACATAAGTACAAGAAAACTGACTCTTTTTACTGTCTATGATTTTAACCATTCCTGTGACACTAGTTATAGATTCCGATGCTTCACTTCAGGTTTACTGTATCCCTCTGACCTTCTTATTGACGATGAAACACAGAAATTGCATAGGAATTAAATACAGAAGGCACAATGCCTACTCAAGTAAAAGATGACTGGCTCCTCTTACTGTCTATGTTTTGAACCATTCCTGTGACACTAGTTAGAGATTCCGATGCTTCACTTCAGGTTTACTGTATCCCTTGGACTTTATTATAGACGATGAAACACAGAAATTGCATCGGAATTATATACAAAACTCACAATGCCGACTTAAGTACAAGAAGACTGACTCTTCTTACTGTCTACGTTTTGAACCATTCCTGAGACACTAGTTTTAAATTCCAATGCTTCACTTCAGGTTAACAGTATCTCTCTGACCTCCTAATTGACGATGAAACACAGAAATTGCATCTTAACAAAACACAAAAGGCACAATGCAGACTTAAGTACAAGAAGACTGACTCTTCTTACTGTCTACGTTTTGAACCATTCCTGAGACACTAGTTTTAAATTCCGATGCTTCACTTCAGGTTTACTGTATCTCTCTGACCACCTTATTGACGATGAAACACAGAAATTGCATCCTAACTATTTACAAAAGCCACAATGCAGACTTAAGTACAAGTAGTCTGACTCTTATTATTGTCTATGCTTTGAATCATTCCTGTGACACTAGTTATAGATTCCGATGCTTCACTTCAGGTTTACTGTATCTCTCTGACCATCTTATTGACGATCAAACACAGATATTTCATCGGAATTAAATACAAAAGTCACAATGCCGACTTAAGTACAAGAAAAGTGACTCTTCGTAATGTCTATGTTTTGAACCATTCCTGTGACACTAGTTATAGATTCCGATGCTTCACATCAGATTTACCGTATCCCTGTGACCTTCTTATTGACGATGAAACACAGAAATGGCAGCGGAAGTAAATACAAATGGCACAATGCCGACTCAAGTACAAGAAGTCTGGCTCGTCTTACTGTCTATGTTTTAAAACTTTCCTGTGAGCCTGGTTTTAGTTTCCGATGCTTCACTTCAGGTTTACTGTATTCCTTGGACATTTCTATTGACGACGAAACACAGAAATTGCATCGGAATTAAATACAAAAGGCACAATGCCGACTTAAGTACAAGAAGACTGGCTCCTCTTACTGTCTATGATTTGAACCATTCCTGTGACACTACTTATGGATTCCGATGCTTCACTTCAGGTTTACTGTATCCAGCTGACCTTCTTATTGATGATGAAGCACAGTAATTGCATCGGAGTTAAATACAAAAGGCACAATGCCGACTTCAGTACAAGAAGACTGACTCTTCTTACTGTCTATGTTTTGAACCATTCCTGTGACACTAGTTATAGATTCCGATGCTTCACTTCAGTTTTACTGTATCCCTCTGACCTTCTTATTGACTGTGAAACACAGAAATTGTAACGGAATTAAATACAAAGAGGGACAATGCCGACTCAAGTACAAGAAGACTGACTTTTCCTACTGTCTATGTTAGAACCATTCCTGTGAGACTAGTTATAGATTCCGATGCTTCACTTCAGGTTTACTGTATCCCTATGACCTTCATATTGACGATCAAACACAGAATTTCATCGGAATTAAATACAAAAGGCACAATGCCGACTCAAGTACAAGAAGACTGGCTCTTCTTAAAGCCTACGTATTGAACCATTCCTGTGACACTAATTATACATTCCGATGCTTCACTTCAGGTTTACTGTATTCAGCTGAACTTCTTATTGACGATGAAACACAGAAATGGCATCGGAAGTAAATACAAATGGCACAATGCCGACTCAAGTACAAGAAGACTGGCTCTTCTTACTGTCTATGATTTGAACCTTTCCTGTGAGCCTGGTTTTAGATTACGATGCTTCTCTTCAGGTTTACTGTATCCCTTGGACATTTCTATTGACGACGAAACACAGAAATTGCATCGGAATTAAATACAAAAGGCACAATGCCGACTTAAGTACAAGAAGACTGACTCTTCTAACTGTCTATGGTTTGAACCATTCCTGTGACACTAGTTATAGATTCCGATGCTTCACTTCAGTTTTACTGTATCCCTCTGACCTTCTTATTGACGATGAAACACAGAAAATGCATCGGAATTAAATACAAAAGGCACAATGCCGACTCAAGTACAAGAAGACTGGCTCTTCTTACTGTATATGTTTTGAACCTTTCCTGTGAGACCGGTTTTAGATTCCGATGCTTCACTTCAGATTTACTGTATCCCATTGACCTTCTTATTGACGACGAAAAGCAGAAATTGCATCGGAATTGAATACAAAAGGCACAATGCCGACTTAAGTACAAGAAAACTGACACTTCTTACTGTCTATGTTTTGAAGCATTCCTGTGACACTAGTTATAGATTCCGATTCTTCACTTCAGGTTTACTGTATCCCTCTTACCTTCTTATTGACGATGAAACACAGAAATTGCATCGGAATTAAATAGAAAAGGCACATTGCCGCCTTAGGTACAAGATAATTGACTCTTCTTACTGTCTATGTTTTGAACCATTCCTGTGACACTAGTTATAGATTCCGATGCTTCACTTCAGGTTTACTGTATCCCTCTGACCTTCTTATTGACGATGAAACACAGAAATTGCATCGGAATTAAATACAAAAGGCACAGTGCCTACTCAAGTAAAAGAAGACTGGCTCCTCTTACTGTCTATGTTTTGAACCATTCCTGTGACACTAGTTATAGATTCCAATGCTTCACTTCAGGTTTACTGTATCCCTTGGACTTTCTTATAGACGATGAAACACAGAAATTGCATGGGAATTATATACAAAACTCACAATGCCGACTTAAGTACAAGAAGACTGACTCTTCTTACTGTCTACGTTTTGAACCACTCCTGAGACACTAGTTTTAAATTCCGATGCTTCACTTCAGGTTTACAGTATCTCTCTGACCACCTTATTGACGATGAAACACAGAAATTGCATCAGAATTAAATACAAAAGGCACAATGCCGACTGAAGTACAAGGGAACTGACTCTTCTTACTGTATATGTTTTGAACCATTCCTGTGACACTAGTTATAGATTCCGATGCTTCACTTCAGGTTTACTGTATACCTGTGACCTTCTTATTGACGATGTAACACAGAAATTGCTTCGGAATTATATACAGAAGGCACAATGCCGACTTAAGTACAAGAAAACTGACTCTTCGTACAGTCTATGTTTTTAACCATTCCTGTGACACTAGTTGTAGATTCCGATGCTTCACTTCAGTTTTACTGTATCCCTCTGACCTTCTTATTGACGATGAAACACAGAAATTGCATCAGAATTAAATACAAAAGGCACAATGCCGACTGAAGTACAACAAAACTGACTCTTCTTACTGTATATGTTTTGAACCATTCCTGTGACACTAGTTATAGATTCCGATGCTTCACTTCAGGTTTACTGTATACCTGTGACCTTCTTATTGACGATGTAACACAGAAATTGCTTCGGAATTATATTCAGAAGGCACAATGCCGACTTAAGTACAAGAAAACTGACTCTTCATACTGTCTATGATTTTAACCATTCCTGTGACACTGGTTATAGATTCCGATACTTCACATTAGGTTTACTGTATCCTTCTGACCTTCTTATTGACGATGAAACACAGATATTGCATCGGAATTAAATAGAAAATGCACAATGCCGACTTAAGTTCAAGAAGACTGACTCTTCCTACTGTCTATGTTTTGAACCATTCCTGTGACACTAGTTATAGATTGCGATGCTTCACTTCAGGTTTACTGTATCCAGCTGACCTTGTTATTGATGATGAAGCACAGTAATTGCATCGGAGTTAAATACAAAAGGCACAATGCCGACTTCAGTACAAGAAGACTGACTCTTCTTACTGTCTATGTTTTGAACCATTCCTGTGACACTAGTTATAGATTCCGATGCTTCACTTCAGTTTTACTGTATCCCTCTGACCTTCTTATTGACGATGAAACACAGAAATTGCATCTAAATTAAATTCAAAAGCACAATGCCGACTTAAGTACAAGAACACTGACTCTTCTTATTGTCCATGTTTTGAACCATTCCTGTGACACTAGTTATAGATTCCGATGCTTCACTTCAGGTTTACCGTATCCCTATGACCTTCATATTGACGATCAAACACAGAAATTTCATCGGAATTAAATACAAAAGGCACAATGCCGACTCAAGTACAAGAAGACTGGCTCTTCTTAAAGCCTATGTATTGAACCATTCCTGTGACACTAGTTATACATTCCGATGTTTCACTTCAGGTTTACTGTATTCAGCTGAACTTCTTATTGATGATGAAACACAGAAATTGCATCGGAATTATATACAAAAGGCACAATGCCAACTTAGGTACAAGAGGACTGACTCTTCTTACTGTCTATGATTTGAACCATTCCTGTGACACTAGTTATAGATTCCGATGCTTCACTTCAGTTTTATTGTATCCCTCTGACCATCTTATTGACGATGAAACACAGAAATTGCATCGGAATTAAATACAAAAGGCGCAATGCTGACTTAAGTTTAAGATGACTGACTCTTCCTATTGCGTAAGATTTGAACCATTCCTGTGACACTAGTTTTAGATTCCGATGCTTCACTTCAGGTTTACCGTATCTCTCTGACCTCCTTATTGACGATGAAACACAGATATTGAATCTTAACTAAATACAAAAGGCAAAATGCAGACTTCAGTACAAGAAGACTGACTCTTCTTACTGTCTATGTTTTGAACCATTCCTGTGACACTAGTTATAGATTCCGATGCTTCACTTCAGTTTTACTGTATCCCTTGGACATTCCTATTGACGACGAAACACAGAAATTGCATCGGAATTAAATACAAGAGGCACAATGCCGACTCAAGTACAAGAAGACTGGCTCTTCTTACTGTCCATGCTTTGAACCTTTCCTGTGAGACCGGTTTTAGATTCCGATGCTTCACTTCAGGTTTACCGTATCCCTTGGACCTTCTTATTGACGCCGAAATACAGAAATTGCATCCGAATTAAATACAAAAGGCACAATGCCGACATAAGTACAAGAAAACTGACTCTTTTTACTGTCTATGATTTTAACCATTCCTGTGACACTAGTTATAGATTCCGATGCTTCACTTCAGGTTTACTGTATCCCTCTGACCTTCTTATTGACGATGAAACACAGAAATTGCATCGGAATTAAATACAGAAGGCACAATGCCTACTCAAGTAAAAGATGATTGGCTCCTCTTACTGTCTATGTTTTGAACCATTCCTGTGACACTAGTTAGAGATTCCGATGCTTCACTTCAGGTTTACTGTATCCCTTGGACTTTATTATAGACGATGAAACACAGAAATTGCATCGGAATTATATACAAAACTCACAATGCCGACTTAAGTACAAGAAGACTGACTCTTCTTACTGTCTACGTTTTGAACCATTCCTGAGACACTAGTTTTAAATTCCAATGCTTCACTTCAGGTTAACAGTATCTCTCTGACCTCCTAATTGACGATGAAACACAGAAATTGCACCTTAACAAAACACAAAAGGCACAATGCAGACTTAAGTACAAGAAGACTGACTCTTCTTACTGTCTACGTTTTGAACCATTCCTGAGACACTAGTTTTAAATTCCGATGCTTCACTTCAGGTTTACTGTATCTCTCTGACCACCTTATTGACGATGAAACACAGAAATTGCATCCTAACTATTTACAAAAGCCACAATGCAGACTTAAGTACAAGTAGTCTGACTCTTATTATTGTCTATGCTTTGAACCATTCCTGTGACACTAGTTATAGATTCCGATGCTTCACTTCAGGTTTACTGTATCTCTCTGACCATCTTATTGACGATCAAACACAGATATTTCATCGGAATTAAATACAAAAGTCACAATGCCGACTTAAGTACAAGAAAAGTGACTCTTCGTAATGTCTATGTTTTGAACCATTCCTGTGACACTAGTTATAGATTCCGATGCTTCACATCAGATTTACCGTATCCCTGTGACCTTCTTATTGACGATGAAACACAGAAATGGCAGCGGAAGTAAATACAAATGGCACAATGCCGACTCAAGTACAAGAAGTCTGGCTCGTCTTACTGTCTATGTTTTAAAACTTTCCTGTGAGCCTGGTTTTAGTTTCCGATGCTTCACTTCAGGTTTACTGTATTCCTTGGACATTTCTATTGACGACGAAACACAGAAATTGCATCGGAATTAAATACAAAAGGCACAATGCCGACTTAAGTACAAGAAGACTGGCTCCTCTTACTGTCTATGATTTGAACCATTCCTGTGACACTAGTTATGGATTCCGATGCTTCACTTCAGGTTTACTGTATCCAGCTGACCTTCTTATTGATGATGAAGCACAGTAATTGCATCGGAGTTAAATACAAAAGGCACAATGCCGACTTCAGTACAAGAAGACTGACTCTTCTTACTGTCTATGTTTTGAACCATTCCTGTGACACTAGTTATAGATTCCGATGCTTCACTTCAGTTTTACTGTATCCCTCTGACCTTCTTATTGACTGTGAAACACAGAAATTGTAACGGAATTAAATACAAAGAGGGACAATGCCGACTCAAGTACAAGAAGACTGACTTTTCCTACTGTCTATGTTAGAACCATTCCTGTGACACTAGTTATAGATTCCGATGCTTCACTTCAGGTTTACTGTATCCCTATGACCTTCATATTGACGATCAAACACAGAAATTTCATCGGAATTAAATACAAAAGGCACAATGCCGACTCAAGTACAAGAAGACTGGCTCTTCTTAAAGCCTATGTATTGAACCATTCCTGTGACACTAGTTATACATTCCGATGCTTTACTTCAGGTTTACTGTATTCAACTGAACTTCTTATTGACGATGAAACACAGAAATGGCATCGGAAGTAAATACAAATGGCACAATGCCGACTCAAGTACAAGAAGACTGGCTCTTCTTACTGTCTATGATTTGAACCTTTCCTGTGAGCCTGGTTTTAGATTACGATGCTTCTCTTCAGGTTTACTGTATCCCTTGGACATTTCTATTGACGACGAAACACAGAAATTGCATCGGAATTAAATACAAAAGGCACAATGCCGACTTAAGTACAAGAAGACTGACTCTTCTTACAGTCTATGTTTTGAACCATTCCTGTGACACTAGTTATAGATTCCGATGCTTCACTTCAGTTTTACTGTATCCCTCTGACCTTCTTATTGACGATGAAACAGAAAATGCATCGGAATTAAATACAAAAGGCACAATGCCGACTCAAGTACAAGAAGACTGGCTCTTCTTACTGTCTATGTTTTGAACCTTTCCTGTGAGACCGGTTTTAGATTCCGATGCTTCACTTCAGATTTACTGTATCCCATTGACCTTCTTATTGACGACGAAAAGCAGAAATTGCATCGGAAATGAATACAAAAGGCACAATGCCGACATAAGTACAAGAAAACTGACACTTCTTACTGTCTATGTTTTGAAGCATTCCTGTGACACTAGTTATAGATTCCGATTCTTCACTTCAGGTTTACTGTATCCCTCTTACCTTCTTATTGACGATGAAACACAGAAATTGCATCGGAATTAAATAGAAAAGGCACATTGCCGCCTTAGGTACAAGATAATTGACTCTTCTTACTGTCTATGTTTTGAACCATTCCTGTGACACTAGTTATAGATTCCGATGCTTCACTTCAGGTTTACTGTATCCCTCTTGCCTCCTTATTGACGATGAAACACAGAAATTGCATCGGAATTAAACACAAAAGGCACAATGCCGACTCAAGAACAAGAAGACTGGCTCTTCTTACTGTCTATGTTTTGAACCTTTCCTGTGAGACCGGTTTTGGATTCCGATGCTTCACTTCAGGTTTACCGTATCGCTTGGACCTTCTTGTTGAAGCCGAAACACAGAATTTGCATCGGAATTAAATAGAATAGACACAATGCCGACTTAAGTACAAGAAAACTAACTCTTCCTACCGTCTATGTTTTGATCCATTCCTGTGACACTGGTTATAGATTCCGATGCTTCACTTCAGGTTTACTGTATCCCTGTGACCTTCTTATTGACGATGAAACACAGAAATTGCATCGGAATTAAATACAAAAGGCACAATGCCGGCATAAGTACAAGAAAACTGACTCTTCTTACTGTCTATGCTTTTAACCATTCCTGTGACACTAGTTATAGATTCCGATGCTTCACTTCAGGTTTACTGTATCCCTCTGACCTTCTTATTGACGATGAAACACAGAAATTGCATCGGAATTAAATACAAAAGGCACAATGCCTACTCAAGTAAAAGAAGACTGGCTCCTCTTACTGTCTATGTTTTGAACCATTCCTGTGACACTAGTTATAGATTCCAATGCTTCACTTCAGTTTTACTGTATCCTTTGGACTTTCTTATAGACGATGAAACACAGAAATTGCATCCGAATTAAATACAAAAGGCACAATGGCGACTTAAGTACAAGAAGACTGACTCTTCTTACTGTCTACGTTTTGAACCACTCCTGAGACACTAGTTTTAAATTCCGATGCTTCACTTCAGGTTTACAGTATCTCTCTGACCACCTTATTGACGATGAAACACAGAAATTGCATCAGAATTAAATACAAAAGGCACAATGCCGACTGAAGTACAAGGGAACTGACTCTTCTTACTGTATATGTTTTGAACCATTCCTGTGACACTAGTTATAGATTCCGATGCTTCACTTCAAGTTTACTGTATACCTGTGACCTTCTTATTGACGATGTAACACAGAAATTGCTTCGGAATTATATACAGAAGGCACAATGCCGACTTAAGTACAAGAAAACTGACTCTTCTTACTGTCTATGTTTTTAACCATTCCTGTGACACTAGTTGTAGATTCCGATGCTTCACTTCAGTTTTACTGTATCCCTCTGACCTTCTTATTGAAAATTGCATCAGAATTAAATACAAATGGCACAATGCCGACTGAAGTACAAGAAATCTGACTCTTCTTACTGTATATGTTTTGAACCATTCCTGTGACACTAGTTATAGATTCCGATGCTTCACTTCAGGTTTACTGTATACCTGTGACCTTCTTATTGACGATGTAACACAGAAATTGCTTCGGAATTATATACAGAAGGCACAATGCCGACTTAAGTACAAGAAAACTGACTCTTCTAACTGTCTATAATTTTAACCATTCCTGTGACACTGGTTATAGATTCCGATACTTCACATTAGGTTTACTGTATCCTTCTGACCTTCTTATTGACGATGAAACACAGATATTGCATCGGAATTAAATAGAAAAGGCACAATGCCGACTTAAGTTCAAGAAGACTGACTCTTCCTACTGTCTATGTTTTGAACCATTCCTGTGACACTAGTTTTAGATTCCGATGCTTCACTTCAGGTTTACCGTATCTCTCTGACCTCCTTATTGACGATGAAACACAGATATTGCATCTTAACTAATTACAAAAGGCAAAATGCAGACTTCAGTACAAGAAGACTGACTCTTCTTACTGTGTATGGTTTGAACCATTCCTGTGATACTAGTTACAGATTCAGATGCTGCACTTCAGGTATACTGTATCCAGCTGACGTTCTTATTGATGATGAGGCACAGAAATTGCATCGGAGTTAAATACGAAAGGTACAAATCCGACTTAAGTTCAAGAAGACTGACTCTTCCTACTGTCTAAGATTTGAACCATTCCTGTAACAGTTGTTTTAGATTCCGATGCTTCACTTCAGGTTTACTGTGTCTCTCTGACCACCTTATTGACGATGAAACACAAAAATTGCATCCTAACTAATTACAAAAGGCACAATGCAGACTTAAGGAGAAGTAGACTGACTCTTACTATTGTCTATGCTTTGAACCATTCCTGTGACACTAGTTATAGATTCCGATGCTTCACTTCAGGTTTACTGTATCTCTCTGACCTTCTTATTTACGATCAAACACAGATTTTTCATCGGAATTAAATACAAAAGGCACAATGCCGACTTAAGTACAAGAAAAGTGACTCTTCGTACTGTCTATGTTTTGAACCATTCCTGTGACACTAGTTATAGATTCCGATGCTTCACTTCAGATTTAGTGTATCCCTGTGACCTTCTTATTGACGATGAAACACAGAAATGGCATCGGAAGTAAATACAAATGGCACAATGCCGACTCAAGTACAAGAAGACTGGCTCTTCTTACTGTCTATGCTTTGAAACTTTCCTGTGAGCCTGGTTTTAGTTTCCGATGCGTCACTTCAGGTTTACTGTATCCCTTAAACATTTCTATTGACGACGAAACACAGAAATTGCATCGGAATTAAATACAAAAGGCACAATGCTGACTTAAGTACAAGAAGACTGGCTACTCTTACTGTCTATGATTTGAATAATTCCTGTGACACTAGTTATAGATTCCGATGCTTCACTTCAGGTTTACTGTATCAAGCTGACCCTCTTATTGATGATGAAGCACAGTAATTGCATCGGAATTAAATACAAAAGGCACAATGCCGACTTCAGTACAAGAAGACTGACTCTTTTTATTGTCTATGTTTTGAACCATTCCTGTGACACTAGTTATAGATTCCGATGCTTCACTTCAGTTTTACTGTATCCTTCTGACCTTCTTATTGACGGTGAAACACAGAAATTGCATCGGAATTAAATACAAAAAGGGACAATGCCGACTCAAGTACAAGAAGACTGACTTTTCCTACTGTCTATGTTTGAACCATTCCTGTGACACTAGTTATAGATTCCGATGCTTCACTTCAGGTTTACTGTATCCCTATGACCTTCATATTGACGATCAAACAGAGAAATTTCATCGGAATTAAATACAAAAGGCACAATGCCGACTCAAGTACAAGAAGACTGGCTCTTCTTAAAGCCTATGCATTGAACCATTCCTGTGACACTAGTTATACATTCCGATGCTTCACTTCAGGTTTACTGTATTCAGCTGAACTTCTTATTGACGATGAAACACAGAAATTGCATCGGAATTATATACAAAAGGCACAATGCCGACTTAGGTACAAGAAGACTGACTCTTCTCACTGTCTATGATTTGAACCATTCTTGTGACACTAGTTATAGATTCCGATGCTTCACTTCAGTTTTACTGTATCCCTCTGACCTTCTTATTGACGATGAAACACAGAAATTGCATCGGAATCAAATACAAAAGGCACAATGCTGACTTAAGTTCAAGATGACTGACTCTTCCTACTGTCTAAGTTTTGAACCATTCCTGTGACACTAGTTTTAGATTCCGATGCTTCACTTCAGGTTTACTGTATCTCTCTGACCTCCTTATTGACGATGAAACACAGATATTGCATCTTAACTAAATACAAAAGGCACAATGCAGACTTAAGTACAAGAAGACTGACTCTTCTTACTGTCTATGGTTTGAACCATTCCTGTGACACTAGTTATAGATTCAGATGCTGCACTTCTGGTATACTGTATCCAGCAGACCTTCTTATTGATGATGAAGCACTGAAATTGCATCGGAGTTAAATGCAAAAGGCACAATGCCGACTTAAGTACAAGAAGACTGACTCTTCCTACTGTCTATGGTTTGAACCATTCCTGTGACACTAGTTACAGATTCAGATGCTGCACTTCAGGTATACTGCATCCAGCTGACGTTCTTATTGATGATGAAGCACAGAAATTGCATCGGAGTTAAATACGAAAGGCACAATGCCGACTTAAGTTCAAGAAGACTGACTCTTCCTACTGTCTAAGATTTGAACCATTCCTGTGACAGTTGTTTTAGATTCCGATGCTTCACTTCAGGTTTACTGTATCTCTCTGACCTCCTTATTGACGATGAAACACAGAAATTGCATCCTAACTAATTACAAAAGGCACAATGCAGACTTAAGTACAAGTAGACTGACTCTTATTATGGTCTACGCTTTGAACCATTCCTGTGACACTAGATATAGATTCCGATGCTTCACTTCAGGTTTACTGTATCTCTCTGACCTTCTTATTGACGATCAAACACAGATATTTCATCGGAATTAAATACAAAAGGCACAATGCCGACTTAAGTACAAGAAAACTGACTCTAATTACTGTCTATGTTTTGAACCATTCCTGTGACACTAGTTATAGATTCTGATGCTTCACTTCAGGTTTACTGTATTCCTGTGACCTTCTTATTGACGATGAAACACATAAATGGCATCGGAAGTAAATACAAATGGCACAATGCCGACTCAAGTACAAGAAGACTGGCTCTTCTTACTGTCTATGTTTTGAACCTTTCCTGTGAGCCAGGTTTTAGTTTCCGATGCTTCACTACAGGTTTACTGTATGCCTTGGACATTTCTATTGACGACGAAACACAGAAATTGCATCGAAATTAAATACAAAAGGCACAATGCCGACTTAAGTACAAGAAGACTGTCTCTTCTTACTGTCTATGTTTTGAACCATTCCTGTGACACTAGTTATAGATTCCGATGCTTCACTTCAGTTTTACTGTATCCCTCTGACCTTCTTATTGACGGTGAAAAACAGAAAATGCATCGGAATTAAATACAAAAGGCACAATGCCGACTCAAGTACAGGAAGACTGGCCCTTCTTACTGTCTATGTTTTGAACCTTTACTGTGAGACCGGTTCTAGATTCCGATGCTTCACTTCAGGTTTACTGTATCCCGTTGACCTTCTTATTGACGACGAAAAGCAGAAATTGCATCAGAATTGAATGCAAAAGGCACAATGCCGATTTAAGTGCAAGAAGACTGACACTTCTTACTGTCTATGTTTTGAAGCATCCCTGTCACACTAGTTACAGATTCCGATGCTTCGCTTAATGTTTACTGTATCCCTCTTACCTTCTTATTGACGATGAAACACGGATATTGCATCGGAATTAAATGGAAAAGGCACAATGCCGACTTAAGTACAAGAAAACTGACTCTTCTTACTGTCTATGTTTTGAACCATTCCTGTGACACTAGTTATAGATTCCGATGCTTCACTTCAGGTTTACTGTATCCCTTGGACATTCCTATTGACGACGAAACACAGAAATTGCATCGGAATTAAATAGAAAAGGCACAATACCGACTTAGGTTCAAGAAAACTGACTCTTCTTACTGTCTATGGTGGAACCGTTCCTGTGACACTAGTTATTCTTTCCGAAGCTTCACTTCAGGTTTACTGTATCCCTCTAACCTTCTTATTGACGATAAAACACAGAAATTGCATCGGAATTAAATACAAAATGCACAATGCTGACTCAAGTACAAGAAGACTGGCTCTTCTTACTGTCTATGTTTTGAACCTTTCCTGTGAGACCGGTTTTAGATTCCAAGGCTTCACTTCAGGTTTACCGTATCCCTTGAACCTTCTTATTGACGCCGAAACACAGAAATTGCATCGGAATTAAATAGAATAGGCACAATGCCGACTTTAGTACAAGAAAACTAACTCTTCCTACTGTCTATGATTTGATCCATTCCTGTGACACTAGTTATAGATTCCGATGCTTCACTTCAGGTTTACTGTATAACTGTGACCTTCTTATTGACGATGAAACGCAGAAATTGCTTCGGAATTATATACAAAAGGCACAATGCCGACGTAAGTACAAGAAAACTGACTCTTCTTACTGTCTATGTTTTTAACCATTCCTGTGACACTAGTTATAGATTCCGATGCTTCACTGCAGGTTAACTGTATCAGTCTGACCTTCTTATTGACGATGAAACACAGAAATTGCATTGGAATTAAATACAAAAGGCACAATGCCGACTCAAGTAAAAGAAGACTGGCTCCTCTTACTGTCTATGTTTTGAACCATTCCTGTGACACTAGTTATAGATTCCGATGCTTCACTTCAGGTTTACTGTATCTCTTGGACCTTCTTATAGACGATGAAACACAGAAATTGCATCGGAATTATATACAAAACCCACAATGCCGGCTTAAGTACAAGAAGACTGACTCTTCTTACTGTCTACGTTTTGAACCATTCCTGAGACACTAGTTTTAGATTCCGATACTTCACTTCAGGTTTACGGTATCTCTCTGACCTCCTTATTGACGATGAAACACAGAAATTGCATCTTAACGAAAAACAAAAGGCACAATGCAGACTTAAGTACAAGAAGACTGACTCTTCTTACTGTCTATGGTTTGAACCATTCCTGTGACACTAGTTACAGATTCAGATGCTGCACTTCAGGTATACTGTATCCAGCAGACATTCTTATTGATGATGAATCACTGATAATGCATCGGAGTTAAATACAAAAGGCACAATGCCGACTGAAGTAAAAGAAGACTGACTCTTCCTACTGTCTATGTTTTGAACCATTCCTGTGACACTAGTTTTAAATTCCGATGCTTCACTTCAGGTTTACTGTATCCCTCGGACCTCCTTATTGACGATGAAACACAGAAATTGCATCTTACTTTAATACAAAAGCACAATTCCGACTTAAGTACAAGAAGACTGACTCTTCTTATTGTCTATGCTTTGAACCATTCCTGCGACACTAGTTACAGATTCCGATGCTTCACTTCAGGTTTACTGTATCCCTCTGACCTTCTTATTGTGGATCAAAATCAGAAATTTCATCGGAATTAAATACAAAAGGCACAATGCCGACTCAAGTACAAGAAGACTGGCTCTTCTTACAGTCTATGCTTTGAACCTTTCCTGTTAGACCAGTTTTAGATTCCGATGCTTCACTTCAGGTTTACTGTATCCCGTGGACATTCTTATTGACGATGAAACACGGATATTGCATCGGAATTAAATACAAAAGGCACAATGCCGACTCAAGTACAAGAAGACTGGCTCTTCTTACTGTCTATGTTTTGAACCTTTCCTGAGAGACCGGTTTTAGATTCCGATGCTTCACTTCAGGTTTACTGTATCACTCTGACATTCTTATTGTCGATGATACATTGAAATTGCATCGGGATTAAATACAAAAGGCACAATGCCGGCTTAAGTACAAGAAAACGGACTCTTCTTACTGTCTATGTTTTGAACCATACCTGTGACACTAGTTACAGATTCAGATGCTGCACTTCAGGTATACTGTATCCAGCAGACATTCTTATTGATGATGAAGCACTGAAATTGCATCGGAGTTAAATACAAAAGGCACAATTCCGACTTAAGTACAAGAAGACTGACTCTTCTTACTGTCTATGTTTTGAACCATTCCTGTGACACTAGTTATAGATTCCGATGCTTTACCTCAGTTTTACTGTATCCCTCTGACCTTCTTATTGACGATGAAACACAGAAATTGCATTGGAATTAAATACAAAAGGCACAATGCCGACTTAAGTACAAGAGGACTGACACTCTAACTTTCTATGAATTGAACCTCTCCTGTGAGTCCAGTTTTAGATTCCGATGCTTCACTTCGGGTTTACAGTATCCCTTGGACCTTCTTATTGACGATGAAACAGAGAAATTGCATCAGAATTTAATAAAAAAAGGCACAATGCCGACTTAAGTACAAAAGGACTGACACTCTAACTTTCAATGATATGGACCTCTCCTGTGAGTCCAGTTCTAGTTTCCAATGCTTCACTTCAGGTGTACTGTATCCCTTGGACTTTCTTAGTGACGACGAAACACAGAAATTGCATCCGAATTTAATACAAAGGGCACAATGCCGACTAATGTACAAGAGGACTGACACTCTAACTTTCTATGATTTGAACCTGTCCTGGAAGTCCAGTTTTGGATTCCAATGCTTCACTTCAGGTTTAGTGTATCCCTTGGACCTTCTTAATGACGATGAAACACAGAAATTCCGTTTGAATTTAATACAAAAGGCACAATGCCGACTTATGGACAAGAGGCCTGACACTTTAGCTTTCTATGATTTGAACCTCTCCTCTGAGTCCATTTTTAGATTCCGATGCTTCACTTCAGGTTTGCTGTATCCCTTGGACCTTCTTATTGACGATGAAACACAGAAATTGCATCCGAATATAATACAAAAGGCACAATGCCGAATTAAGTACTAGAGGACTGACACTCTTTCTTTCTATGATTTGAACCTCTCCTGTGAGTCCAGTTTTAGCTTCCGATGCTTCACTTCGGGTTTACTGTATCCCTTGGACCTTCTTATTGACGATGAAACAGAAATTTCATTCGAATTAAATACAAAAGGCACAATGGCGACTTACGTACAAGAGGACTGACACTATGACTTTCTATGATTTGAACCTCTCCTGTGAGTCCAGTTTTCGATTCCGATGCTTCACTTCAGGTTTACTGTATCCCTTGGACCTTCTTATTGACGATGAAACACAGAAATAGCATTCGAATTTAGTACAAAAGGCACAATGCCGACTCCAGTACAAGAGGACTTACACTCTAACTATCTATGATTTGAACCTCTCCTGTGAGTTTAGTTTTAGATTCCGATGCTTCATTTCAGCTTTACTGTGTCCCTTGGACCTTCTTATTGACGATGAAACACAGAAAATGCATCCTAATTAAATTCAAAAAGCTCGATGACGACTTAAGTACAAGAGGACTGACACTCTAACTTTCTATAATTAAACCTCTCCTGTGGGTCCATCTTTGGATTCCGATGCTTCACTTCATGTTTACTGTATCCCTTGGACCTTCTTATTGACGATGAAACACAGAAATTGCATTCGAATTTAATACAAAAGGCACAATGCCGACTTAAGTACAAGAGTACTGACACTCTAACTTTCTATGATTTGAACCTCTCCTGTGAGACCAGTTTTAGATTCCAATGCTTCACTTCAGGTTTACTGTATACCTTGGACCTTCTTATTGACGATGAAACACAGAAATTGCATCGGAATTAGATACAAAAGGCACAATGCCGACTCTAGTACAAGAGGACTGACACTCTAGCTTTCTACGATTTGAACCCCTCCTGTGAGTCCAGTTTTAGATTCCGATGCTTCACTTCAGCTTTACTGTATCCCTTGGACCTTCTTATTGACGATGAAACACAGAAATTCCATCTGAATTTAATACAAAAGGCACAATGCCGACTTAATTACAAGAGGACTGTCACTCTAACTTTCTATGATCTGAACCTCTCCTGTGAGTCCAGTTTTAGATTTCGATGCTTCACTTCAGGTTTACTGTATACCTTGCTCCTTCTTGTTGACGATGAAACACAGACATTGCATCCGAATTTAATACAAAATTCACAATGCCGACTTAAGTACAAAAGGACTGACACTCCAACTTTCTATGATTTGACCCTCTCCTGTGAATCTAATTTTAGATTCCGATGCTTCACTTCAGGTTTACTGTATACCTCGGACCTTCTTATTGACGATGAAACACAGAAATTACATCCGAATTTAATACAAAAGGCACAATGCCGACTTAAGTACAAGAGGACTGACAGTCGAACTTTCTATGAATTGAACTTCTCCTGTGAGTCCAGTTTAAGCTTCCGATGCTTCATTTCAGGTTTACTGTATACCTTGGACCTTCGTATTGACGATGAAACACAGACATTGCATCGGAATGAAATACAAAAGGCACAATGCCGACTTAAGTACAAGAGGACTGACACTCTACCTTTCTATGATTTGAACCTCTCCTGTGAGTTCAGTTTTAGATTCCGATGCTTCTCTTCAGGTTTACTGTGTAACTTGGACCTTCTTATTGACGATGAAACACAGAGTTTGCATCCGAATTTAATACAAAAGGCACAATACCGACATAAGCACAAGAGGAATGACACTCTGACTTTCTATGATTTGAACCTATCCTGTGCGTCCAGTTTAAGATTCCGATTCTTCACTTCAGGTTTACTGTATACCTTGCACCTTCTTATTGACGATGAAACAAAGAAATTGCATCGGAATTTAATACAAAAGGCACATTGCCGACTTAAGTAAAAGAGGACTGACACTCTAACTTTCGATGATTTGAACCTCTCCTATGAGTCCAGTTTTAGATTCCGATGCTTCACTTCAGGTTTACTGTATCCCTTGGCAGTTCTTATTGACCATGAAACACAGAAATTCCATCCGAATTCAATACAAATATCACAATGCCGACTTAAGTACAAGAGGACTGACAATCTCACTTTCTATGATTTGAACCTCTCCTGTGAGTCCAGTTTTCGATTCCGATGCTTCCCTTCAGGTTCACTGTATCTCTTGGACCTTCTTATTGACGATGAAACACAGAAATTGCATCGGAGTTAAATTCAAAAGGCACAATGCCGATTTAAGTAAAAGAGGACTGACACTCTCACTTTGTATGATTTGAACCTCTCCTGTGAGTCCAGTTTTAGATTCCGATGTTTCACTTCAGGTTTACTGTATCCCTTGGACCTTCTTATTGTTGATGGAACACAGCAATTGCATCGGAATTAAATTCAAAAGTCACAATGCCGACTTTATTACAAGAGGACTGACACTCTAACTTTCTATGATTTGAACCTGTCCTGTGAGTCCAGTTTTAGGTTCCGATGCTTCGCTTCAGGTTTACAGTATCCCTTGGACCTTCTTATTGACGATGAAACACAGAGTTTGCATCCGAATTTAATACAAAAGGCACAATGCCGACTAAAGTACAAGAATACTAAGACTCTCACTTTCTATGATTTGAACCTTTCCTGTGAGTCCAGTTTTAGATTCCGATGCTTCACTTCAGGTTTACTGTATACCTAGCACCTTCTCATGAACGATGAAACACAGAAATTGAATCGGAATTTAATACAAATGGCACAATGCCTACTTAAGTAAAAGAGGACTGACACTCTAAATTTCTATGATTTGAACCTCTCCTGTGAGTCCTGTTTTAGATTCCGATGCTTCACCTCAGGTTTACTGTATCCCTTGGTCCTTCTTATTGACGATGAAACACAGAAATTGCATCGGAGTTAAATTCAAAAGGCACAATGCCGATTTAAGTAAAAGAGGACCGACACTCTAACTTTCTATGATTTGTGCCTCTCCTATGAGTCCAGTTTCAGATTCCGATGCTTCACTTCATGTTTACTGTATTCCTTGGACCTTCTTATTGACGATGAAACACAGAAATTGCATCCGAATTTAATACAAATGGCACAATGCCGACTTAAGTACAAGAGGACGGATACCCTCACTTTCTATGATTTGAACCTCTCCTATGAGTCCAGTTTTAGATTCCGATGCTTCACTTCATGTTTGCTGTATTCCTTGGACCTTCTTATTGACGATGAAACACAGAAATTGCATCCGAATTTAATACAAATGGCACAATGCCGACTTAAGAACAAGAGGACTGACACTCTCACTTTCTATGATTTGAACCTCTCATGTGAGTCCAGTTTTAGATTCCGATGCTTCACTTCAGGTTTACTGTATACCTAGCACCTTCTCATGGACGATGAAACACAGAAATTGCATCGGAATTTAATACAAAAGGCACAATGCCTACTTAAGTAAAAGAGGACTGACACTCTAAATGTCTATGATTTGAACCTCTCCTGTAAGTCCTGTTTTAGATTCCGATGCTTCACTTCAGGTTTACTGTATCCCTTGGTCCTTCTTATTGACGATGAAACACAGAAATTGCATCCGAATTTAATACAAAAGGCACAATGCCGACTCAAGTACAAGAGGACTGACACTCTAACTGTCTATGATTCGAATCACTCCTGTGAGTCCAGTTTTAGATTCCGATGGTTCACTTCAGGTTTACTGTATCCCTTGGTTCTTCTTATTGACGATGAAACACAGAAATTCCATCGGAATTAAATTCAAAAGGCACTGTGGGGCGGAGGATGAGTTTTTGTCTGGATTAGTTAAATCTGCTGTATAAATGATTGCATGTTCAATCAGTTTCTGGCTTTTAGTATGTTGTTAATGCTGTCTTTCGCCGTTCTCAACACTGGCTCTCTATTTACTTTTTAGCTCCCAGAAAGTGATTTAACAAAACGTGGAGCCAGTAATTAGAGATCCTAGTGCCCACTTTATTTGAGATACCATTATAGCTGCAGTTTATAGCTCTGAGGAATTAGGAGATTGTCCGGGATTTCTAATCAAAAACGGTTTTCCAAAATAGTTGAGTATATTCTGAAATTTACTGATAAAAAAAACCACAAGTATCCCTACAACCTAGCTAACAGAGCAGTTCAGAGTCTAATGCGCTGATGCAACTATAAATGTCCGAATTAAATGTTAAAAAAAAATGCTCGCCATAATTTGATGAAAATATTTCATCAAACGCCACGCTAAATATTTGGTAGAATGTCTGTCTCGCGACGGCACGTGAAAATACGACAATACGCAAACTGAAGCTAGATAATGAAAATCATTCCAGAATTAACACTTCACATAAAATGTTTTCATGGTTCCGCGTATCTCTAGTAACTTAATACGGCACCCGAGGCTGTTTGTAGCAGATACACTGATGCGACGCGACTACCGACACTGATGGCGTGTCATTCAGCGTCTGGAGAGAACTGGGGCCTTCCTTCCTCGCGCAGCGTCCTTATATATAAACCCGCGGTGCGGACGGCGAAAGGAACGCCTGATCTTTTAGGCTCTCTCGACTAGCCGCTGGGCTAGTAACGCACCACTACAAGTTACATAATAATTTATAGCTTCTTTTGCTGATGGCCGAAGAAGCTCTTAATTTAAACGTGCATTCAGCACGCAGGTAAGTATTGATAAAAAATTTTGACGTGGCTTGGTTAAATATTTTGGGCGAGAGAATTAATTAAATTACACTGCACGCAGCAGATGAGCTCTGAACTGTCCCTTTTTAGATCCGCTATCGCTATAATTTCATAGGTATTCAAAAGAAACTTTTCACATCTTCATAGTCATAGCGGACCTCCAACCTATTTAAATCTAAACATCCTAGCCTTATTTACTAGCCTACTTAATCTATCTTGCATCCTTCAGTTTTGAGATGAAAATCAGAAAATCATGAATTTCCACTAAAGTGTTAATATGTTAAATCCAAAGTACTATTTTTATTAAATCATTATGAAAGATGAATCTAAATATAAATTTTGAAGTCTCTAGCTCTTTTCTGTTGCGCCAATGATTTTTTCAGAAAAACGTCCAAATTTCGAAAATGGCTGAAGTTATATAACTGATATTTAACACACATTAATGTAGTATTATTCCTGACACGCTAGAAAAGTTTTAGGTCATTTGCTTGATTTTTAAGTTATTGCGCAACATTTATGACGTCAGAGCTAGTTACAGCAGACTGGCTGGCACATAATGGAAACTGATGTGAATTTACAACAGCGTGAGTAGGCTGCTTCCCTACATCACCCTCTACTTAAATTTTTTGTTTATGAATGTTAATGAATGAAAAAAAAATTTAATTACAAAAGGGAAGCAAGAGTACAGTTTAACTCCCTATGAAAAATAAAAATTGAAATATAAACCTGTAGAAACATTAAAGAAAACTGATCCCCTACATTAATTATTTAAATTGTGGGCATGTTTACTGCCTTTCAAACAATGTCATTACTCAAAATTTTAAGCATAGTCAATGAAATATTTTGGCATACATATTGCCTTAGACAAACAAACATATACAAATTGAAAAATTGTGAAAATCTTAGATCCATTAAATACATTAAATACATTTTTACATACACAAATGCAAAGAAATAAGTTATTTAAGATACATAAACAGATAATTATTTCTTAGCAGTCTTTTCTAAACCTGAAAGAAAAGTTCACAAATACTTTTTACACACGTGGTTGTAGCCGCTTTGGCTGGCGTCCTACACTTCCATTCACAAGGGTAGAGGAGGGGAAGTTGCTATGGTGTGCGTCCTTCACGTTCTCTCTAAATTACATGGGGGAAAGGGGGAGGGGTCACTGTGAGTTGTGTCCAAGTCACTCCACGCTTTCACGCAGCTACCAGGCTGCCATTATCTGGTTTGTCCTGTAGAACAAACAAAAAGAGTGCCTCAGACTCTGTTCACTTAATATCTAAGGGTGGGTCACAATGAAATGGGGATATATACATTTTATCCTTCAGTATGTTACTGGAACAAAGTTAACAGAATTTTTTTCAATTCTACTCTTACGGTTACTTAACTGTCATAAAATCGTTAAACATATGGCTTAAAACGCCGTCAATGACGTACTTGAGAAAATTTATGCTCAAGGCATACAATCATAAATCATATTTAATCTGAATTTATTATTTCTGGGCCGGAACACTGAACCAATGCTCGGTACATTCCTGACAAATCTGCATTTTATTTACTTAACTGACTCATCTTTGATTATTTTATTCTTAGAGATAGTATGAGTATGATTAGTGGTTGATTTCTTAGCTTCTTTGTGCATGTGAGTAACTTGTGGTAATAGTACAGTTGTGAGTGTTCAAAACACACTACGTTTCGTTGACTACTAAATCCACTTATTGGTCCTCTGCTGTTGTCAGTTCCACATCTGCAATTAGGTACTTACTTACTTTGAAGTGTATTTATGCTGAGCTAAAATAATGTTTCACGTCTGTCAGTATGTTATTTATTTATTTTGCTAGTGTATGTACTTATTTAACACTCACTCTATTAATATTTAAAGCATAGGATAGCACATTTATTTCATATCTTTAGTGTATTGCAGCTGATCAGTTTGCTCACGTGGCAATCCATTTCCACTCGATCGGACGCTGAAACCTCAGGTAGTCTCTCTCAGACCTACCACTAACTTTAGTGTATTGCAGCTGATCAGTTTGCTCACGTGGCAATCCATTTCCACTCGATCGGACGCTGAAACCTCAGGTAGTCTCTCTCAGACCTACCACTAAAGTGCATCAAGTAATTATGGACGAGCGTAATGCTAAATTCCTTAAACCTATAGGACACCATGAGCTGCTCTGTCTCATTTAACATAAGGGTACCTATGGTCGCATTCACGCCTCCAACTCATAACCTCAATACGTGTGGGTGTATCCTGTCACACACTACACTAAAATAATGGCCAGCTCCAACCTTATAAATACTTCAGGGACGTGTCCTTCACGTCTCAACCACAAACACTGCTCAATTCTATTACACTGCCTTTCCTTGCTACACCAGGTGAGTTTAATCTTACAATTTATCTGCATATTTTTCCTAACACTAAGCAATCTCTTTTACTATTTCTTAATTAGCTCTAATGCATACACTAGGTTTCACTACCACTTCAGATCCTGCTTGTACATGAATTCATATATCTTTTTAAATTAGTGTTGGTGAACCATTTCCAATAAAATAACACTTTGTACTTACTATATTACCAGGGTTCTATACATACTTGTTACTCAAATACATTTGTATCTTCATTACGTCATACTTCTCTATTGTTTGTCACTATTAGGTCTGTCACATTAGGTATTTTTTATTTAATCGGTAGATAGAATGGTTACATAACTCATGGCTTGATAGCCATGACAGAAAATTTTCATGTATGAAAGAAGAGGTCGAAATTTTTGTGGATAGGAAAGATGAAAAGTGAGTGAGACCTGAAATGGAAGGAAGATCTCACACAGCTGGGACTGCACAGCTGCCACACTGTGTAGAGGTTACAGAACAACCTCCTCCCTACAGCATTCATTGGTTTATTATTGGTTTGATAGTCATAACGGAAAATTTTAATGTATGAAAGAAGAGGTCGAAATTTTTGTGGATAGGAACGATGAAGAATGAGTGAGACCTGAAAGGGAAAGAAGATCTCACACAGCTGGGACTGCACAGCTGCCACACTGTGTAGAGGTTACAGAACAACCTCCTCCCTACAGCATTCATTCATAACCTTTGACCGCGCCACGTCGATCTGAAAATACTTTATGATGCCTTTTTAGAACCTGTCTCAGTTCTTCCTTCTGATTGGCTGAAATCTTATCGATTTCCTGCAATTTAGCTTCTATTTTGTCTAAAATAATTGCTTCTTCTTCTGTGTTCAGCTTACTTGTACTAAGATTAACATCCTCGTCCCAATACCTCCTATTTTTCAGAACTCGTATAGGCAGCTCCCAAGTTTCATGATCAGTTACTACATGTTTATCACTAAAAGGTACTATAATTACTCCGGTTATTGGCAAGACCATTTTTAACTGGCTTCTTTCAAAGTCAACAACACTCTGATATTTTGACAAGAAATCTATGCCAATTAAAACGTCAATACTGAGATTGTTTACAATTAAACATGGATGATCAAGTAAATTACCATTAATGTTAAAGGGCAGCAAAGCTTCTTGCTTTACCGTTTTTGACACCTTGCCAGTAGCACTAATTATTCTGAGTCCTGATACCCTCATTACAGTAAGTTTGTCTTTACCAGGTAATGCATCAAAGAAGGACTGAGATATCGCACTCACCTCACTTCCACTGTCTAAGAGACAACGTACATTGATACCCAACATGTTCACTATTATTATAGGGTGGCTTATTCTAGGTTGTACAGGTGGTTCCTCACATTCATCTAGTAGTTCCTTTTGGATATGTCTCCAACTAAAGTGATCGACATCTGTCTTCATTACATTTAGGTTACAGTGTGTAGGGGTTTCCTGAATTACATTTTCAGCTGCCTTTTCCAGTCGGTCTATTAATTTTAAATCGAAACACCGCACGACTTCATTAAATTTAGTTTGCTGAACATGACCCAAATTACTGTAGTCTGAGCGATTCTGCGCCTTCAGACCGGGCATAACATTAGTTACAGCTAAACCACTTTCACCATTATCGTCGGTTTCCTTCTCAAGTGACAACTGGTCACAGCTACTGGGTTCATCGACCCCAAACAGCCTACCCTCTACATTCCCACTTATCTCCTGTCCGAAATCTATTAGTACATTATCAACATCCTGCACAGGCACTTTAGATAAGAGCACATCATCCTCATCGTAAATATAAGCATGAATTTCTTCTGCTTCTTCACCTAACAATTCAGTATTTTGTAGCTCGTCCCTATCGTTACACTGCTGCGCCTTCTCTTTCTCTTCCCACTTAGAAAGCGTCTCTAACACGGTATCTATGAAATACTGTGAGTGATCTAATATTTCTGTTGTATCCTTAGGTGCTACCGACACTTCATCCACCTGTTCAGTTTGAGTATTCTGATCTGTCTTACCAATTCCCTTAACTACTGGCTTAGGAAAAGTAACCGCCTGGTGAGCGCCAGTGTCCTCATAGACGGGAACTAGTTTTCCTGCCTCGGCCTACTGCTGTTTCCTTTAGTTTCATTATAGTTGACTGGCACAGCATTACTTTCCGTACTGTTGTTTACATGCATATTTCTGTTTGGAACAACATCATTATCCCTTGGACGCCATTGTTGGTTCTGATAATTATTTCCCCAATTCCTACCTCTCTTAGGATTACGAACACCTACTTTTCTGATATTTACATTGCCATTTTGCTCGTTCCTAAAATTACTATTATTGTTATTGGCATTTCGGTTATTACGTGCTTGCTCCTCATTGGCAGTAACACGTTCTACACGTTCCAAATACTCAATGAAACGATCCAGATTGTCTCTATGGGCAGATATAATTCTAGTTTGCCAATACCATGGCAATTTGGCTTCAAGACCCAGTATTATCATTTCAGGTTTTAGCTTTTCGTCCAAATGTGATAAACGTGAAATCCATGACCTAGCAAACTCTTTAATTGATTCCTTGCCTGCATTGAAGCGTTTCCCACTCCAAAATTCTCTCAACACTTCATTTTGCTTATTGCTAGACCAATACTCATTAATAAAAGCTGTTTTAAATTCCGCTAATGTTTTACATTTCAACATAACATCAGCTGACCAACGCATGGCGTCACCTGCTAAATGGCTTTTAACAAACGAGATTTTCTCTCGTTCAGACCAAGTTGGTGGAATCACATCTTCAAAATCGTTCCAGAAATCTAGCAGATGGATATTTTTATCCGGATCGAACCGCAAGAACTGCCGACACCCGATAAAAGCGGCGTTTGCAGCTAAAACTTGTTGTATACTACCATTACCAGAAGTTACTGAAGCTACTTTATTTTCAATGTTAGCAATGTTCGTACTGATATTTTCTACTTTCATTTCAACATTGTCTACTCTTTGTACAATATGAGTAGTGTCAGTTTTGATTGCTTCTACTTCTGCTTGACATATGTTTACTTTTATATTAACATCTTTAAATCTATCTGAGCACAGTTCAGATTCCGCCTCGATCTTTTCTGTTAACTTGTGCTCCAGCTTCGCATCTTCCATTTGGAAGTCTTTGCGAACCTCAGCGACTTCGGATTTTATTGTCTTATACATTACAGAAAATTGTTGAGCAACCTTTTTCTTAATATCCTCATGGTTGTAATCAATTTTATAATTCAAACTGTCTAAATCCTCTTTCAACTTATTGCAACCAGCCTTGAAGTTATCGTCCATTACCTCCAATCGTTTATTAAAATTAGTTTGACTGGCCACAATCCTATTATTTACCACAATTATATCAGATTTTAATTCAGCATTACTGCTTTTGACCTGTTCACTTATTTCAGACTTTAATTCAGCTGTCATTTGTGCATTACTGGCAGCTATTGCTTGTAATATAACATTTAAATCAACAGCCCCAGCGTCTTTGGGTTGCTCACGAGCTGGCTTTTTATCACACCCAGGTGACGAAAAACTAGCTCCAATACCAGAATCATCAAAACTACATGAAACTTCTGATTGATTAGTCATATCCAATTGCTCCTTCTTAAACTCTACCATCTCTGATGACTGTTTCATTTTTAATTCATCAGAGAAACTATCATCCCATAAATTTACAATTTCTACTTTCCGCTTTACTACTGGGGTCTCTATTATTGAATCATTGCCCCTTCCCACACTACTGTCAGGAGACAATACTTCATTTTTCACTTTGACATTACTACTTTCATGCATATTTACTCTCGAACCGTTGTCTGGATTTACAGTTCCCTCAACAGACATAGGTTCTGATTTAAGTTTAACCTCGGCTTCTTTTGACGGTTCCATCGCCAACAGTCTTTTAGTGCAGGTTAGTAAAATTTTTAACAGCTTTTCACTTAACTTAGTTCCTTCTGCACGACGTATGACGTTGCCGGCTCGGCGTACCAGGATTCCTGATGCGACGTGGCACGTTGAACTGCAGACGGCTCTCCGACGGCTGTTGTGTGTTTGCGTGGCCCGCAATTGCAGGCTCTGCGCCGGCTGCTCCGGCGGACGACTGCAGTGCGGCGAGACTGACTTCTCGCGATGCCGGCAGCACCGCTAGACTCAGTGCCAGCTCCGTCAATCCAGATGTGTTGTTAATCCAATTGCGTCGTCCACATGCACACGTAACACATTCATTGTTTTATACTCAGTTGCGTGTCGCATTTCACTCGCGAATCCGAATAGTTAAAAATCACTTTCACTTAGTTGATTTGCCGGCCGATGCACCATATGTGGGGCGGCGGATATTTTTGTAAAAATAATTTGCTGCATAAATGCTTACATGTTGAATCTGTTTCTGGCTTTTAGAATGTTGTTAATGCTGTCTTTCGCCGTTCTCAACACTGGCTCTCTATTTACTTTTTAGCTCCCAGAAAGTGATTTAACAAAACGTGGAGCCAGTAATTAGAGATCCTAGTGCCCACTTTATTTGAGATACCATTATAGCTGCAGTTTATAGCTCTGAGGAATTAGGAGATTGTCCGGGATTTCTAATCAAAAACGGTTTTCCAAAACAGTTGAGTATATTCTGAAATTTACTGATAAAAAAAACCACAAGTATCCCTACAACCTAGCTAACAGAGCAGTTCAGAGTCTAATGCGCTGATGCAACTATAAATGTCCGAATTAAATGTTAAAAAAATGCTCGCCATAATTTGATGAAAATATTTCATCAAACGCCACGCTAAATATTTGGTAGAATGTCTGTCTCACGACGGCACGTGAAAATACGACAATACGCAAACTGAAGCTAGATAATGAAAATCATTCCAGAATTAACACTTCACATAAAATGTTTTCATGGTTCCGCGTATCTCTAGTAACTTAATACGGCACCCGAGGCTGTTTGTAGCAGATACACTGATGCGACGCGACTACCGACACAGATGGCGTGTCATTCAGCGTCTGGAGAGAACTGGGGCCTTCCTTCCTCGCGCAGCGTCCTTATATATAAAGCCGCGGTGCGGACGGCGAAGGGAACGCCTGATCTTTTAGGCTCTCTCGACTAGCCGCTGGGCTAGTAACGCACCACTTCAAGTTACATAATAATTTATAGCTTCTTTTGCTGATGGCCGAAGAAGCTCTTAATTTAAACGTGCATTCAGCACGCAGGTAAGTATTGATAATAAAATTTTGACGTGGCTTGGTTAAATATTTTGGGCGAGAGAATTAATTAAATTACACTGCACGCAGCAGATGAGCTCTGAACTGTCCCTTTTTAGATCCGCTATCGCTATAATTTCATAGGTATTCAAAAGAAACTTTTCACATCTTCATAGTCATAGCGGACCTCCAACCTATTTAAATCTAAACATCCTAGCCTTATTTACTAGCCTACTTAATCTATCTTGCATCCTTCAGTTTTGAGATGAAAATCAGAAAATCATGAATTTCCACTAAAGTGTTAATATGTTAAATCCAAAGTACTATTTTTATTAAATCATTATGAAAGATGAATCTAAATATAAATTTTGAAGTCTCTAGCTCTTTTCTGTTGCGCCAATGATTTTTTCAGAAAAACGTCCAAATTTCGAAAATGGCTGAAGTTATATAACTGATATTTAACACACATTAATGTAGTATTATTCCTGACATGCTAGAAAAGTTTTAGGTCATTTGCTTGATTTTTAAGTAATTGCGCAACATTTATGACGTCAGAGCTAGTTACAGCAGACTGGCTGGCACATAATGGAAACTGATGTGAATTTACAACAGCGTGAGTAGGCTGCTTCCATACAGCACAATGCCGACTTAAGTACAAGAGGACTGACACTCTAATTTTCTATGATTTGAACCTCTCCTATGAGTCCAGTTTTAGATTCCGATGTTTCACTTCACGTTTACTGTATCCCTTGGACCTTCTTATTGATGATGAAACACAGAAATTACATCCGGATTTAATACAAATGGCACAATGCCGACTTAAGTACAGGAGGACTGACACTATCACTTTCTATGATTTGAAACTCTCCTGTGAGTCCAGTTTTAGATTCCGATGCTTCACTTCAGGTTTACTGTATACCTAGCACCATCTCATGGACGATGAAACACAGAAATTGCATCGGAATTTAATACAAAAGGCACAATGCCGACTTAAGTAAAAGAGGACTGACACTCTAAATTTCTATGATTTGAACCTCTCCTGTGAGTCCAGTTCTGGATTCCGATGCTTCACTTCAGGTTTACTGTATCCCTTGGCAGTTCTTATTGACGATTAAACACAGAAATTGCATCCGAATTCAACACAAATGGCACAATGCGGACTTAAGTACAAGACGACTGACACTCTCACTTTCCGTGATTTGAACCTCTCCTGTGAGTCCAGTTTTAGATTCCGATGTTTCACTTCAGGTTTACTGTATCCCTTGGACCTTCTTATTGACGATGAAACACAGAAATTGCATCTGAATTTAATACAAACGGCACAATGCCGACTAAAGTACAAGAGGACTAAGACTCTCACTTTCTATGATTTGAACCTCTCCTGTGAGTCCAGTTTTAGATTCCGATTCTTCACTTCAGGTTTACTGTATCCCTTGGAACTTCTTATTGACGATGAAACACAGAAATTGCATCTGAATTTAATACAAACGGCACAATACCGACATAAGTACAAGAGGACTGACACTCCCACTTTCTATGATTTGAACCTCTCCTGTGAGTCCAGTTTTAGATTCCGATGCTTCACTTCAGGTTTACTGTATACCTAGCACCTTCTCATGGACGATGAAACACAGAAATTGCATCGGAATTTAATACAAATGGCACAATGCCGAATTAAGTACAAGTGGACTGACACTCTCACTTTCTATGATTTGAACCTCTCCTGTGAGTCCAGTTTTAGATTCGGATGCTTCACTTCAGGATTACTGTATTTCTTGGACCTTCTTATTGACGATGAAGCACAGAAACTGCATCGGAATTAAATTCAAAAGGCACAATGCCGACTTAAGTAAAAGAGGACTGACACTCTCACTTTCTATGATTTGAACCTCTCCTGTGAGTCCTGTTTTAGATTCCGATGTTTCACTTCAGGTTTACTGTATCCCTTGGACCTTCTTATTGACGATGAAACACAGAAATTGCATCGGAATTAAATTCAAAAGGCACAATGCCGACTTAAGTACAAGAGGAATGACACTCTTACTTTCTATGATTTGAACCTCTCCTGTGAGTCCAGTTTTAGATTCCGATGCTTCACTTCAGGTTTACAGTACCCCTTGGACCTTCTTATTGACGATGAAACACAGAGTTTGCATCCGAATTTAATAGAAAAGGGACAATGCCGACGAAAGTACAAGAGGACTAAGACTCTCACTCTCTATGATTTGAACCTCTCCTGTGAGTCCAGTTTTAGATTCCGATTCTTCACTTCAGGTTTACTGTATCCCTTGGAACTTCTTATTGACGATGAAACACAGAAATTGCATCGGAATTTAATACAAACGGCACAATACCGACTTAAGTACAAGAGGACTGACACTCTCACTTTCTAAAATTTGAACCTCTCATTTAAGTCCAGTTTTAGATTCCGATGCTTCACTTCAGGTTTACTGTATCCCTTGGACCTTCTTATTGACGATGAAACACAGAAATTGCATCGGAATTAAATTCAAAAATCAAAATGCCGACTAAAGTAAAAGAGGACTGACACTCTCACTTTCTATGATTTGAACCTTTAGTCCAGTTTTAGATTCCGATGCTTCACTTCAGGTTTACTGTATCCCTTGGATCTTCTTATTGACGATGAAACTCAGAAATTATATCGGAATTAAATTCAAAAGGCACAATGCCGACTTAAGTACAAGAGGACTGAAACTCTAATTTTCTATGATTTGAACCTCTCCTGTGAGTCCAGTTTTAGATTCCGATGTTTCACTTCAGGTTTAATGTATACCTTGCTCCTTCTTATTGACGATGAAACACAGAAACTGCATCGGAATTTAATACAAATATCACAATGCCGACTTAAGTAAAAGAGGATTTACACTATAAGTTTAGATGATTTGAACCTCTCCTTTGAGTCCAATTTTAGATTCCGATGTTTCACTTCAGATTTACTGTATCCCTTGGACCTTCGTATTGACGATGAAACACAGAAATTGCATCCGAATTTAATAAGAATGGCATAATGCCGACTTAATTACAAGAGGACCGACACTCTCCCTTTCTATGATTTGAACCTCTAATGTGAGTCCAGTTTTAGATTCCGATCCTTCACTTCAGGTTTACTGTATCCCTTGGACCTTCTTATTGACGATGAAACACAGAAATTGCATCCGAATGTAATTCAAAAGGCACAATGCCGACTTAAGTAAAAGAGGACTGATACTCTAACATTCTATGATTTGAACCTCTCCTGTGAGTCTAGTTTCAGATTTCGATGCTTCACTTAAGGTTTACTGTATCCCTTGGACCATCTTATTGACGATGAAACACAGAAATTGCCTCCAAATTTAATACAAATGCACAATACCGACATAAGTACAAGAGGAGCGACACTCTAACTTTCTATGATTTGAATCTCTCCTGCGATTCCAGTTTTAGATTCCGATGCTTCACTTCAGGTTTAGTGTATCCCTTGGACCTTCTTATTGACGATGAAACACACAAATTGCATCCGAATTTAATACAAATGGCACAATGCCGACTTAAGTACAAGAGGACTGACACTCTCATTTTCTATGATTTGAACCCCTCCTGTGAGTCCAGTTTTAGATTCCGATGCTTCACTTCAGGTTCACTGTATCCCTTGGACCTTCTTGTTGACGATGAAACACAGAAATTGCATCGGAATTAAATTCAAAAAGCACAATGCCGACTTAAGTAAAAGAGGACTGACACTCTCAATTTCTATGCTTTGAACCGTAATGTGAGTCCAGTTATAGATTCCGATGCTTCACTTCAGGTTTACTCTATCCCTTGGACCATCTTATTGACGATGAAACACAGAAATTGCAATGGAATTTAATACAAAAGGCACATTGCCGACTTAAGTACAAGAGGACTGACACTCTAACTTTCAATGATTTGAACCCCTACTGTGAGTCCAGTTTTAGATTCCGAAGCTTCACTTCTGGTTTACTGTATCCCTTGGATCTTCTTATTGACGATGAAACACAGAAATTGCATCCGAATTTAATACAAAATGCACAATACCGACTTAAATACAAGAGGAATGACACTCTAACTTTCTATGATTTGAACCTCTCCTGTGAGTCCAGTTTTAGATTCCGATGCTTCACTTCAGGTTTACTTTTTGCCTTGGACTTTCGTATTGACGATGAAACAAAGAAATTGCATCCGAATTTAATACAAATGGCTCAATGCCGACTTAAGTACAAGAGGACTGAAACTCTCACTGTCTAATATTTGAACCTCTCCAGTAAGACCAGTTTTTGATTCCGATGCTTCACTTCAGGTTTACTGTATCCCTTGGACCTTCTTATTGACGATGAAACACAGAAATTGCATCCGAATTTAATACAAATGGCACAATGCCGACTTAACTACAAGAGGACTGACACTCTCACTTTCTATGGTTTGAACCTCTCCTGTGAGTCCAGTTTTAGATTCCGATGCTTCGCTTCAGGTTTAATGTATACCTTGCACCTTCTTATATACGATGAAACACAGAAATTGCATCGGAATTAAATTCTAAAGGCACAATGCCGACTTAAGTAAAGGAGGACTGACACTCTCACCTTCTATGATTTGAACCTCACCTGTGAGTCCAGTTTTAGATTCCGATGCTTCACTTCAGGATTGCAGTATCCCTTGGACCTTCATATTGGCGATGAAACACAGAGTTTGCATCCGAATTTAATACAAAAGGCAAATTGCCAACTTAAGTACTAGAGGGTTGACACTCTAAAACTGGACTCACGGGAGAGGTTCAAATCATAGAAAGTTAGATTCCGATGCTTCACTTCAGGTTTACTGTATCCCTTGGACCTTCTTATTGACGATGAAACACAGAAGTTGCATCCGAATTGAATACAAAAGGCACAATGGCGACTTACGTAAAAGAGGAATGCCACTCTCACTTTCTATGATTTGATTCTCTAATGTGAGTCCAGTTTTAGATTCCGATGCTTCACTTCAGGTTTACTGTATCCCTTGGAATTTTTTATTGACGATTGAACACAGAAATTGCATCGGAATAAAATTCAAAAGGCACAATACCGACTTAAGTACAAGAGGACTGACACTCTAACCTTCTATGATTTGAACCTCTCCTGTGAGACCAGTTTTAGATTCCGATGCTTCACTTCAGGTTTACTGTATACCTTGGACCTTCTTGTTGACGATGAAACACAGAAATTGCATCGGAATTTAATACAAAAGGCACAATGCCGACTAAAGTACAAGAGGACTAAGACTCTCACTTTCTATGATTTGAACCTCTCCTGTGAGTCCAGTTTTAGATTCCGATTCTTCACTTCAGGTTTACTGTATCCCTTGGAACTTCTTATTGACGATGAAACACAGAAATTGCATCGGAATTTAATACAAACGGCACAATACCGACTTAAGTACAAGAGGATGGACACTCTCACTTTCTAAAATTTGACCCTCTCATTTAAGTCCAGTTTTAGATTCCGATGCTTCACTTCAGGTTTACTGTATCCCTTGGACCTTCTTATTGACGATGAAACACAGGAATTGCATCGGAATTAAATTCAGAAAGCAAAATGCCGACTAAAGTAAAAGAGGACTGACACTCTCAGTTTCTATGATTTGAACCTTTCCTGTGAGTCCAGTTTTAGATTCCGATGCTTCACTTCAGGTTTACTGTATACCTTGCACCTTCTTATTGACGATGGAACACAGAAATTGCATCCGAATTTAATACAAAAGTCACAATGCCCACTTAAGTACAAGAGGACTGACACTCTCACTTTCTATGATTTGAACCTCTCCTGTGAGTCCAGTTTTAGATTCCGATGCTTCACTTCAGGTTTACTGTATCTTTTGGACCAACTTATTGACGATGAAACACAGATATTGCATCGGAATTAAATACAAATGGCACAATGCCGACATAAGTACAAGAGGACTGACACTAATTTTCTATGATTTGAACCTCTCCTGTGAGTCCAGTGATAGATTCCGATGCTTCACTTCAGGTTTACTGTATACATTGCACCTTCTTATTGACGATGAAACACAGAAATTGCATCCGAATTTAATACAAAAAGCACAATGCCGACTATAGTTCAAGAGGACTAAGACTCTCACTTTCTATGATTTGAACCTCTCCTGTGAGTCCAGTTTTAGATTCCGATCCTTCACTTACGGTTTGCTGTATCCCTTGGACCTTCTTATTGACGATGTAACACAGAAATTGCATCAGAATTTAATACAAATGGCACAATGCCGACTTCAGTACAAGAGGACTGACACTCTCACTTTCTAAAATTTGAACCTCTCATGTGAGTCCAGTTTTAGATTCCGATGCTTCACTTCAGGTTTTCTGTATCCCTTGGACCTTCTTATTGACGATTAAACACAGAAATTGCATCGGAATTAAATTCAAAAAGCAAAATGCCGACTAAAGTAAAAGAGGACTGACACTCTCACTTTCTATGATTTTAACCTCTCCTGTGAGTCCAGTTTTAGATTCCGATGCTTCACTTCAGGTTTACTGTATCCCTTGGATCTTCTTATTGACGATGAAACTCAGAAATTATATCGGAATTAAATTCAAAAGGCACAATGCCGACTTAAGTACAAGAGGACTGAAACTCTAATTTTCTATGATTTGAACCTCTCCTGTGAGTCCAGTTTTAGATTCCGATGCTTCACTTCAGGTTTACTCTATCACTTGGACCTACTTATTGACGATGAAACACAGTAATTGCATCTGAATTTAATACAAAAGGCACAATACCGACTTAAGTACAAGAGGAATGACACTCTAAATTTCCATGATTTGAACCCGTCCTGTGAGTCCAGTTTTAGATTCCGATGCTTCACTTCAGGTTCACTGTATCCCTTGGACCTTATTATTGACGAAAAAACACAGAAAATGCATCGTAATTAAATTCAAAAGGCACAATGCCGACTTAAGTACAAGAGAAGTGACACTCTAACTTCCTATGATTTGAATATCTCCTGTGAGTCCAGTTTTAGTTTCCGACGCATCACTTCACGTTTACTGTATCCGCTGGACCTTCTTATTGACGATGAAACACAGAAATTGCATCCGAGTTTAATACAAATGGCACAATGCCGACTTAAGTACAAGATGACTGACACTCTCACTTTCTATGATTTGAACCTCTCGTGTGAGTCCAGTTTTAGATTCCGGTGTTTCACTTCAGGTTTAATGTATACCTTGCTCCTTCTTATTGACGATGAAACACAGAAACTGCATCGGAATTTAATACAAATATCACAATGCCGACTTAAGTAAAAGAGGATTCACACTATAAATTTAGATGATTTGAACCTCTCCTTTGAGTCCAATTTTAGATTCCGATGTTTCACTTCAGATTTACTGTATCCCTTGGACCTTCGTATTGACGATGAAACACAGAAATTGCATCCGAATTTAATAAGAATGGCATAATGCCGACTTAATTACAAGAGGACCGACACTCTCCCTTTCTATGATTTGAACCTCTAATGTGAGTCCAGTTTTAGATTCCGATCCTTCACTTCAGGTTTACTGTATCCCTTGGACCTTCTTATTGACGATGAAACACAGAAATTGCATCCGAAAGTAATTCAAAAGGCACAATGCCGACTTAAGTAAAAGAGGACTGATACTCTAACATTCTCTGATTTGAACCTCTCCTGTGAGTCTAGTTTCAGATTTCGATGCTTCACTTAAGGTTTACTGTATCCCTTGGACCATCTTATTGACGATGAAATACAGAAATTGCCTCCAAATTTAATACAAATGCACAATACCGACATAAGTACAAGAGGAGCGACACTCTAACTTTCTATGATTTGAATCTCTCCTGTGATTCCAGTTTTAGATTCCGATGCTTCACTTCAGGTTTAGTGTATCCCTTGGACCTTCTTATTGACGATGAAACACAGAAATTGCACCTGAATTAAATTCAAAAAGCACAATGCCGACTTAAGTAAAAGAGGACTGACACTCTCAATTTCTATGCTTTGAACCCTAATGTGAGTCCAGTTATAGATTCTGATGCTTCACTTCAGGTTTACTCTATCCCTTGGACCATCTTATTGACGATGAAACACAGAAATTGCAATGGAATTTAATACAAAAGGCACAATGCCGACTTAAGTACAAGAGGACTGACACTCTAACTTTCAATGATTTGAACCCCTACTGTGAGTCCGGTTTTAGATTCCGAAGCTTCACTTCTGGTTTACTGTATCCCTTGGATCTTCTTATTGACGATGAAACACAGAAATTGCATCCGAATTTAATACAAAATGCACAATACCGACTTAAATACAAGAGGAATGACACTCTAACTTTCTATGATTTGAACCTCTCCTGTGAGTCCAGTTTTAGATTCCGATGCTTCACTTCAGGTTTACTTTTTGCCTTGGACTTTCGTATTGACGATGAAACAAAGAAATTGCATCCGAATTTAATACAAATGGCTCAATGCCGACTTAAGTACAAGAGGACTGAAACTCTCACTTTCTAATATTTGAACCTCTCCAGTAAGACCAGTTTTTGATTCCGATGCTTCACTTCATGTTTACTGTATCCCTTGGACCTTCTTATTGACGATGAAACACAGAAATTTAATCCGAATTTAATACAAATGGCACAATGCCGACTTAACTACAAGAGGACTGACACTCTCACTTTCTATGGTTTGAACCTCTCCTGTGAGTCCAGTTTTAGATTCCGATGCTTCGCTTCAGGTTTAATGTATACCTTGCACCTTCTTATATACGATGAAACACAGAAATTGCATCGGAATTAAATTCTAAAGGCACAATGCCGACTTAAGTAAAGGAGGACTGACACTCTCACCTTCTATGATTTGAACCTCACCTGTGAGTCCAGTTTTAGATTCCGATGCTTCACTTCAGGTTTGCAGTATCCCTTGGACCTTCATATTGGCGATGAAACACAGAGTTTGATTTCCGAATTTAATACAAAAGGCAAATTGCCAACTTAAGTACTAGAGGGTTGACACTCTAAAACTGGACTCACAGAAGAGGTTCAAATCATAGAAAGTTAGATTCCGATGCTTCACTTCAGGTTTACTGTATCCCTTGGACCTTCTTATTGACGATGAAACACAGAAGTTGCATCCGAATTGAATACAAAAGGCACAATGGCGACTTAGGTAAAAGAGGAATGCCACTCTCACTTTCTATGATTTGATTCTCTAATGTGAGTCCAGTTTTAGATTCCGATGCTTCACTTCAGGTTTACTGTATCCCTTGGAATTTTTTATTGACGATTGAACACAGAAATTGCATCGGAATAAAATTCAAAAGGCACAATACCGACTTAAGTACAAGAGGAATGACACTCTAACTTTCTATGATTTGAACCTCTCCTGTGAGTCCAGTTTTAGATTCCTATGCTTCACTTACGGTTTACTGTATCCCTTGGACCTTCTTATTGACGATGAAACACAGAAATTGCATCCGAATTTAATACAAAATGCACAATACCGACTTAAATACAAGAGGAATGACACTCTAACCTTCTATGATTTGAACCTCTCCTGTGAGACCAGTTTTAGAATCCGATGCTTCACTTCAGGTTTACTGTATACCTTGGACCTTCTTGTTGACGATGAAACACAGAAATTGCATCGGAATTTAATACAAAAGGCACAATGCCGACTTAAGTAAAAGAGGACTGACACTCTATATTTCTATGATTTGTACCTCTCCTGTGAGTCCTGTTTTAGATTCCGATGCTTCACTTCAGGTTTACTGTGTCCCTTGGACCTTCTTATTGACGATGAAACTCAGAAATTGCATCGGAATTAAATTCAAAAGGCACAATGCCGACTTAAGTACAAGAGTACCGACACTCTTACTTTCTATGATTTGAACCTCTCCTGTGGGTCCAGTTTTAGATTCCGATGCTTCACTTCAGGTTTACAGTATGCATGGACCTTCTTATTGACGATGAAACACAGAAATTGCATCCGAATTTAATAGAAAAGGCACAATGCCGACTGAAGTACAAGAGGACTAAGACTCTCACTTTCTATGATTTGAACCTCTCCTGTGAGTCCAGTTTTAGATTTCGATGTTTCACTTCAGGTTTACTGTATCCCTTGGACCTTCTTATTGACGATGAAACACAGAAATTGCATCCGAATTTGATACAAATGGCACAATGCCGACTTAAGTAAAAGAGGACTGACACTTTCACTTTCTATGATTTGAACCTCTCCTGTGACTCCAGTTTTAGATTCCTATGCTTCACTTACGGTTTACTGTATCCCTTGGACCTTCTTATTGACGATGAAACACAGAAATTGCATCCGAATTTAACACAAAAGGCACAATACCGACATAAGTACAAGAGGAGTGACACTCTAACTATCTATGATTCGAATCACTAATGTGAGTCCAGTTTCAGATTCCGATCTTTCACTTCAGGTTTACTGTATCCCTTGGCCCTTCTTATTGACGATGAAACACAGATATTGCATCCGAATTTAATACAAATGGCACAATGCTAACTTAAGTACAAGAGGACTGACACTCTCACTTTCAATGATTTGAACCTGTCCTTTGAGTCCAGTTTTAGATTCCGATTCTTCACTTTAGGTTTACTGTATACCCTGCACCTTCTTGTTAACGATGGAACACAGAAATTTTATCGGAATTAAATTCAAAACGCACAATACCGACTTAAGTACAAGAGGAATGACACTCTAACTTTCTATGATTTGAACCTCTCCTGTGAGTCCAGTTTTAGATTCCTATGCTTCACTTACGGTTTACTGTATCCCTTGGACCTTCTTATTGACGATGAAACACAGAAATTGCATCCGAATTTGATACAAATGGCACAATGCCGACTTAAGTAAAAGAGGACTGACACTCTAACTGTCTATGATTTGAACCTCTCCTGTGAGTCCAGTTTTAGATTCCAATGCTTCACGTCAGGTTTACTGTATCCCTTGGACGGTCTTATTGACAATGAAACACAGAAATTGCATTCGAATTTAATACAAAACGCACAATACCGACTTAAGTACAAGAGGAGTGACACTCTAACTCTCTATGATTTGAACCTCTCCTGTGAGTCCAGTTTTAGATTCTGATGCTTCACTTCAGGTTTACTGTATCCCTTGGAACTTCTTATTGACGATGAAACACAGAAATTGCATCCGAATTTAATACAAAAGGCACAATGACGACTTAAGTACAAGAGGACTGACACTCTCACTTTCTATGATTTGAACCTCTCCTCTGAGTCCAGTTTTAGATTCCGATGCTTAACTTCGGGTATACTGTATACCTTGTACCATTTTATTGACGATGAAACACAGAAATTGCATCCGAATTTAATACAAAAGGCACAATGCCGACTTAAATACAAGAGGACTGACACTCTCACTTTCTATGATTCGAACCTCTACTGTGAGTCCAGTTTTAGATTCCGATGCTTCACTTCAGGTTTACTATACCCCTTGGACCTTCTTATTGACGATGAAACACAGAGTTTGCATCCGAATTGAATACAAAAAGCACAATGCCGACTAAAGTACAAGAGGACTGACACTCTCACTTTCTATAATTTGAACCTCTCCTGTGAGTCCAGTTATAGATTCCGATGCTTCACTTCAGGTTTACTGTATCCCTTGGTCCTTCTAATTGAGAATGAAACAATTAAATTCCAACCGAATTTAATACAAAAGGCACAATGCCGACTCATGTACAAGAGGACTGACACTCTCACTTTCTATGATTTGAACCTCTCCTGTGAGTCCAGTTTTGGATTCCGATGCTTCCCTTCATATTTACTGTATCCCTTGGACCTTCTTTTGACGATGAAACACAGAAATTGCATCCGAATTTAATACAAAAGTCACAATACCAACTTAAGTACAAGAGGACTGACACTCTCACTTTCTATGGTTTTAACCTGTCCTGTGAGTCCAGTTTTTGATTCCGATGCTTCAATTCAGGTTTTCTGTATACCTTGCACCTTCTTATTGACGATGAAACCAAAAATTGCATCCGAATTTAATACAAAAGGCACAATGCCGACTAAAGTACAAGAGGACTGACACTCTCACTTTCTACAATTTGAACCTCTCCTGTGATTCCAGTTATGGATTCCGATGCTTCACTTCGGGTTTACTGTATCCCTTGGACCTTCTTATTGCCGATGAAACACAGAAATTGCATCGAATTTAATACAAAAGGCACAATGCCGACTGAAGTACAAGTGGACTGACACTCTCACTTTCTACGATTTGAACCTCTCCTGTGAGTCCAGTTTTGGATTCCGTTGCTTCAATTCAGGTTTACTGTATCCCTTGGACCTTCTTATTTACGATGAAACAGAGAAATTACATCCGAATTTAATACAAAAGGCACAATGCCGACATAAGTACAAGAGGACTGACACTCTAACTTTCTATAATTTGAACCTCTCCTGCGAGTCCGGTTTTAGATTCCGATGCATCACTTCAGGTTTACTGTATACCTCGCACCTTCTTATTGACGAAGAGCCACAGAAATTGCATCCGAATTTAATACAAAAGGCAAAATGCCGACATAAGTACAAGCATACTGACACTCTCACTTTCTACGAATTGAAACTCTCCTGTGAGTCCAGTTTTAGATTCCGATGCTACACTTCAGGTTTACTGTATCCCTTGGACCTTCTTATTGACGATGAAACACAGAAATTGCATCCGAATTTAATACAAAAGGCACAATGCCGACTTAAGTACACGAGGACTGACACTCTCACTTTCTACGGTTTTAACCTCTCCTGTGAGTCCAGTTTTTGATTCCGATGCTTCACTTCAGGTTTACTGTATAACTTGCACATTCTTATTGACGATGAAACACAGATATTGCATCCGAAATTCATACAAAAGGCAAAATGCCGACTTAAGTAGAAGAGGACTGACACTCTCATTTGCTACGATTCGAACCTCTCCTGTGAGTCCAGTTTTAATTTCCGATCCTTCACTTCAGGTTTACTGTATCCCTTGGACCTTCTTATAGACGATGAAACACAGAAATTGCATCCGAATTTAATACAAAAGCACAATGACGACGTAAGTACACGAGGACAGACACTCTCACTTTCTACGATTTTAACCTCTCCTGTGAGTCCAGTTTTTGATTCCGATGCTTCACTTCATATTTTCTGTATCCCTTGGACCTTCTTATTGACGATGAAACACAGAAATTGCATCCGAATTTTATACAAAAGGCACAATACCAACTTAAGTACAAGAGGACTGACACTCTCGCTTTATACGATTTTTGCCTCTCCTGTGATTCCAGTTTTTGATTCCGATGCTTCACTTTAGGTTTTCTGTATACCTTGCACCTTCTTAATGACGATGAAACACAGAAATTGCATCCGAATTTAATACAAAAGGCACAATGCCGACTTAAGTAAAAGAGGACTGACACTCTCACTTTCTATGATTTGAACCTCTCCTGTGAGTCCAGTTTTAGATTCCGATCCTTCACTTAAGGTTTACTGTATACCTTGCACCTACTTATTGACGGTGAATAACAGAAATTGCATCTGAAATTAATACAAAAGCCACAATGCCGACTTAAGTACACGAGGACTGACACTCTAACTTTCTATGATGTGAATCTCTCCTGCGAGTCCGGTTTCAGGTTCCGATGCATCGCTTCAGGTTTACTGTATACCTTGCACCTTCTTATTGACGATGAAACACACAAATTGCATCCGAATTTAATACAAAAGGCAAAATGCCGACATAAGTACAAGAATACTGACACTCTCACTTTCTACGAATTGAAACTCTCCCTTGAGTCCAGTTTTAGATTCCGATACTTCACTTCAGGTTTACTGTATCCCTTGGACCTTCTTATTGACGATGAAACACAGAAATTGCATCCGAATTTAATACAAAAGGCAAAATGCCGACTTAAGTACAAGCATACTGACACTCTCACTTTCTACGAATTGAAACTCTCCTGTGAGTCCAGTTTTAGATTCCGATGCTTCACTTCAGGTTTACTGTATCCCTTGGACCTTCTTATTGACGTTGAAACTCAGAAATTGCACCCGAATTTAATACAAAAGGCACAATGCCGACTTAAGTACACGTGGACTGACACTCTCACTTTCTACGATTTTAACCTCTCCTGTGAGTCCAGTTTTTGATTCCGATGCTTCACTTCAGGTTTACTGTATAACTTGCACATTCTTATTGACGATGAAACACAGATATTGCATCCGAAATCCATACAAAAGGCCAAATGCCGACTTATGTACAAGAGGACTGACACTCTCATTTGCTACGATTCGAACCTCTCCTGTGAGTCCAGTTTTAGTTTCCGATCCTTCACTTCAGTTTTACTGTATCCCTTGGACCTTCTTATTGACGATGAAACACAGAAATTGCATCCGAATGTTATACAAAAGGCACAATACCAACTTAAGTACAAGAGGACTGACACTCTCGCTTTATACGATTTTTGCCTCTCCTGTGAGTCCAGTTTTTGATTCCGATGCTTCACTTTAGGTTTTCTGTATACCTTGCACCTTCGTATTGACGATGAAACACAGAAATTGCATCCGAATTTAATACAAAAGGCACAATGCCGACTTAAGTAAAAGAGGACTGACACTCTCACTTTCTATGATTTGAACCTCTCCTGTGAGTCCAGTTTTAGATTCCGATCCTTCACTTCAGGTTTACTGTATACCTTGCACCTACTTATTGACGATGAAACACAGAAATTGCATTGGAATTAAATTCAAAGGGCACAATTCCGACTTAAGTAAAAGAGGTCTGACACTTTCACTTTCTATGATTTGAACCTCTCCTGTGAGTCCAGTTTTAGATTCCGATGTTTCACTTCAGGTTTACTGTATCCGTTGGACCTTCTTATTGACGATGAAACACAGAAATTGCATTGGAATTAAATTCAAAAGTCACAATGCCGACTTAAGTACAAGAGGACTGACACTCTCACTTTCTATGATTTGAACCTCTCCTGTGAGTCCAGTTTTGGATTCCGATGCTTCCCTTCATATTTACTGTATCCCTTGGACCTTCTTTTGACGATCAAACACAGAAATTGCATCCGAATTTAATACAAAAGTCACAATACCAACTTAAGTACAAGATACTGACACTCTCACTTTCTATGATTTTTACCTGTCCTGTGAGTCCAGTTTTTGATTCCGATGCTTCAATTCAAGTTTTCTGTATACCTTGCACCTTCTTATTGACGATGAAACCAAAAATTGCATCCGAATTTAATACAAAAGGCACAATGCCGACTAAAGTACAAGACGACTGACACTCTCACTTTCTACAATTTGAACCTCTCCTGTGAGTCCAGTTATAGATTCCGATGCTTCACTTCGGGTTTACTGTATCCCTTGGACCTTCTTATTGCCGATGAAACACAGAAATTGCATCGAAATTAATACAAAAGGCACAATGCCGACTGAAGCACAAGTGGACTGACACTCTCACTTTCTACGATTTGAACCTCTCCTGTGAGTCCAGTTTTGGATTCCGTTGCTTCAATTCAGGTTTACTGTATCCCTTGGACCTTCTTATTTACGATGAAACACAGAAATTACATCCGAATTTAATACAAAAGGCGCAATGCCGACATAAGTACAAGAGGACCGACACTCTAACTTTCTATAATTTGAACCTCTCCTGCGAGTCCGGTTTTAGATTCCGATGCATCATTTCAGGTTTACTGTATACCTCGCACCTTCTTATTGACGAAGAGACACAGAAATTGCATCCGAATTTAATACAAAAGGCAAAATGCCGACATAAGTACAAGCATACTGACACTCTCACTTTCTACGAATTGAAACTCTCCTGTGAGTCCAGTTTTAGATTCCGATGCTTCACTTCAGGTTTACTGTATCCCTTGGACCTTCTTATTGACGATGAAACACAGAAATTGCATCCGAATTTAATACAAAAGGCACAATGCCGACTTAAGTACACGAGGACTGACACTCTCACTTTCTACGATTTTAACCTCTCCTGTGAGTCCAGTTTTTGATTCCGATGCTTCACTTCAGGTTTACTGTATAACTTGCACATTGTTATTGACGATGAAACACAGATATTGCATCCGAAATTCATACAAAAGGCAAAATGCCGACTTAAGTAGAAGAGGACTGACACTCTCATTTGCTACGATTCGAACCTCTCCTGTGAGTCCAGTTTTAGTTTCCGATCCTTCACTTCAGGTTTACTGTATCCCTTGGACCTTCTTATAGACGATGAGACACAGAAATTGCATCCGAATTTAATACAAAAGCACAATGACGACGTAAGTACACGAGGACAGACACTCTCACTTTCTACGATGTTAACCTCTCCTGTGAGTCCAGTTTTTGATTCCGATGCTTCACTTCATATTTTCTGTATCCCTTGGACCTTCTTATTGACGATGAAACACAGAAATTGCATCCGAATTTTATACAAAAGCCACAATACCAACTTAAGTACAAGAGGACTGACACTCTCGCTTTATACGATTTTTGCCTCTCCTGTGAGTCCAGTTTTTGATTCCGATGCTTCACTTTAGGTTTTCTGTATACCTTGCACCTTCTTAATGACGATGAAACACAGAAATTGCATCCGAATTTAATACAAAAGGCACAATGCCGACTTAAGTAAAAGAGGACTGACACTCTCACTTTCTATGATTTGAACCTCTCCTGTGAGTCCAGTTTTAGATTCCGATCCTTCACTTCAGGTTTACTGTATACCTTGCACCTACTTATTGACGGTGAATAACAGAAATTGCATCTGAAATTAATACAAAAGGCACAATGCCGACTTAAGTACAAGAGGACTGACACTCTCACTTTCTACGATTTGAACCTCTCCTGTGAGCCCAGTTTTAGATTCCGATGCTTCACTTCAGGTTCACTGTATCTCTTGGACCTTCTTATTGACGATGAAACACAGAAATTGCATCGGAGTTAAATTCAAAGGGCACAATGCCGACTTAAGTAAAAGAGGACTGACACTCTAACTTTCTATGATTTGAACCTCTCCTGTGAGTCCAGTTTCAGATTCCGATGTTTCACTTCAGGTTTACTGTATCCCTTCGACCTTCTTATTGACGATGAAACACAGAAATTGCATCGGAATTAAATTCAAAAATCACAATGCCGACTTAAGTACAAGAGGACTGACACTCTAACTTTTTATGATTTGAACCTCGCCTGTGAGTCCAGTTTTAGATATCGATGCTTCACTTCAGGTTTACAGTATCCCTTGGACCCTCTTATTGACAATGAAACACAGAGTTTGCATCCGAATTTAATACAAATGGCACAATGCCGACTTAAGTACAAGATGACTGACACTCTCACTTTCTATGGTTTGAACCTCTCCTGTGAGTCCAGTTTTAGATCCCAATGATTCACTTCAGGTTTACTCTATCACTGGGACCTTCTTATTGGCGATGAAACGCAAATAATTGCATCCAAATTTAATACAACAGGCACAATACCGACTTAAGTACAAGAGGACTGACACTCTTACTTTCTAAGATTTGAACCTCTCCTGTGAGTCCTGTTTTAGATTCCGATTCTTCACTTCAGGTTTACTGTATCCCTCGGACCTTCTTATTGACGATGAAACACAGAGTTTGCATCCGAATTTAATACAAAAGGCACAATGCCGACTTAAGTACACGAGGACTGACACTCTAACTTTCTATGATGTGAATCTCTCCTGCGAGTCCGGTTTCAGGTTCCGATGCATCACTTCAGGTTTACTGTATACCTTGCACCTTCTTATTGACGATGAAACACACAAATTGCATCCGAATTTAATACAAAAGGCAAAATGCCGACATAAGTACAAGAATACTGACACTCTCACTTTCTACGAATTGAAACTCTCCTGTGAGTCCAGTTTCAGATTCCGATACTTCACTTCAGGTTTACTGTATCCCTTGGACCTTCTTATTGACGATGAAACACAGAAATTGCATCCGAATTTAATACAAAAGGCAAAATGCCGACTTAAGTACAAGCATACTGACACTCACACTTTCTACGAATTGAAACTCTCCTCTGAGTCCAGTTTTAGATTCCGATGCTTCACTTCAGGTTTACTGCATCCCTTGGACCTTCTTATTGACGATGAAACACAGAAATTGCATCCGAATTTAATACAAAAGGCACAATGCCGACTAAAGTACAAGAGGACTGACACTCTCACTTTCTACGATTTTTGCCTCTCCTGTGAGTCCAGTTTTTGATTCCGATGCTTCACTTTAGGTTTTCTGTATACCTTGCACCTTCTTATTGACGATGAAACACAGAAATTGCATCCGAATTTAATACAAAAGGCACGATGCCGACTTAAGTAAAAGAGGACTGACACTCTCACTTTCTACGATTTGAACCTCTCCTGTGAGTCCAGTTTTAGATTCCGATGCTTTACTTCAGGTTCACTGTATCTCTTGGACCTTCTTATTGACGATGAAACACAGAAATTGCATCGGAGTTAAATTCAAAGGGCACAATGCCGACTTAAGTAAAAGAGGACTGACACTTTCACTTTCTATGATTTGAACCTCTCCTGTGAGTCCAGTTTTAGATTCCGATGTTTCACTTCAGGTTTACTGTATCCCTTGGACCTTCTTATTGACGATGAAACACAGAAATTGCATTGGAATTAAATTCAAAAGTCACAATGCCGACTTAAGTACAAGAGGACTGACACTCTAACTTTTTATGATTTGGACCTCTCCTGTGAGTCCAGTTTTAGATTTCGATGCTTCACTTCAGGTTTACAGTATCCCTTGGACCTTCTTATTGACGATGAAACGCAGAGTTTGCATCCGAATTTAATACAAATGGCACAATGCCGACTTAAGTACAAGATGACAGACACTCTCACTTTCTATGATTTGAACCTCTCCTGTGAGTCCAGTTTTATATTCCGATGCTTCCCTTCATATTTACTGTATCCCTTGGACCTTCTTTTGACGATCAAACACAGAAATTGCATCCGAATTTAATAAAAATGTCACAATACCAACTTAAGTACAAGAGGACTGACACTCTCACTTTCTATGATTTTTACCTGTCCTGTGAGTCCAGTTTTTGATTCCGATGCTTCAATTCAGGTTTTCTGTATACCTTGCACCTTCTTATTGACGATGAAACCAAAAATTGCATCCGAATTTAATACAAAAGGCACAATGCCGACTAAAGTACAAGAGGACTGACACTCTCACTTTCTACAATTTGAACCTCTCCTGTGAGTCCAGTTATAGATTCCGATGCTTCACTTCGGGTTTACTGTATCCCTTGGACCTTCTTATTGCCGATGAAACACAGAAATTGCATCGAAATTAATACAAAAGGCACAACGCCGACTGAAGTACAAGTGGACTGACACTCTCACTTTCTACGATTTGAACCTCTCCTGTGAGTCCAGTTTTGGATTCCGTTGCTTCATTTCAGGTTTACTGTATCCCTTGGACCTTCTTATTTACGATGAAACACAGAAATTACATCCGAATTTAATACAAAAGGCGCAATGCCGACATAAGTACAAGAGGACTGACACTCTAACTTTCTATAATTTGAACCTCTCCTGCGATTCCGGTTTTAGATTCCGATGCATCACTTCAGGTTTACTGTATACCTCGCACCTTCTTATTGACGAAGAGACACAGAAATTGCATCCGAATTTAATACAAAAGGCAAAATGCCGACATAAGTACAAGCATACTGACACTCTCACTTTCTACGAATTGAAACTCTCCTGTGAGTCCAGTTTTAGATTCCGATGCTTCACTTCAGGTTTACTGTATCCCTTGGACCTTCTTATTGACGATGAAACACAGAAATTGCATCCGAATTTAATACAAAAGGCACAATGCCGACTTAAGTACACGAGGACTGACACTCTCACTTTCTACGATTTTAACCTCTCCTGTGAGTCCAGTTTTTGATTCCGATGCTTCACTTCAGGTTTACTGTATAACTTGCACATTGTTATTGACGATGAAACACAGATATTGCATCCGAAATTCATACAAAAGGCAAAATGCCGACTTAAGTAGAAGAGGACTGACACTCTCATTTTCTACGATTCGAACCTCTCCTGTGAGTCCAGTTTTAGTTTCCGATCCTTCACTTCAGGTTTACTGTATCCCTTGAACCTTCCTATAGACGATGAAACACAGAAATTGCATCCGAATTTAATACAAAAGCACAATGACGACATAAGTACACGAGGACAGACACTCTCACTTTCTACGATTTTAACCTCTCCTGTGAGTCCAGTTTTTGATTCCGATGCTTCACTTCATATTTTCTGTATCCCTTGGACCTTCTTATTGACGATGAAACACAGAAATTGCATCTGAATTTAATACAAAAGGCAAAATGCCGACTTAAGTACAAGCATACTGACACTCTCACTTTCTACGAATTGAAACTCTCCTGTGAGTTCAGTTTTAGATTCCGTTGCTTCACTTCAGGTTTACTGTATCCCTTGGACATTCTTATTGACGACGAAACACAGAAATTGCATCCGAATTTAATACAAAAGGCACAATGCCGACTTAAGTACACGAGGACTGACACTCTCACTTTCTACGATTTTAACCTCTCCTGTGAGTCCAGTTTTTGATTCCGATGCTTCACTTCAGGTTTACTGTATAACTTGCACATTCGTATTGACGATGTAACACAGATATTGCATCCGAAATCCATACAAAAGGCCAAATGCCGACTTAAGTACAAGAGGACTGACACTCTCATTTGCTACGATTCGAACCTCTCCTGTGAGTCCAGTTTTAGTTTCCGATCCTTCACCTCAGGTTTACTGTATCCCTTGGACCCTCTTATTGACGATGAAACACAGAAATTGCATCCGAATGTTATACAAAAGGCACAATACCAACTTAAGTACAAGAGGACTGACACTATCGCTTTATACGATTTTTGCCTCTCCTGTGAGTCCAGTTTTTGATTCCGATGCTTCACTTTAGGTTTTCTGTATACCTTGCACCTTCTTATTGACGATGAAACACAGAAATTGCATCCGAATTTAATACAAAAGGCACAATGCCGACTTAAGTAAAAGAGGACTGACACTCCCACTTTCTATGATTTGAACCTCTCCTGTGAGTCCAGTTTTAGATTCCGATCCTTCACTTCAGGTTTACTGTATACCTTGCACCTACTTATTGACGGTGAATAACAGAAATTGCATCTGAAATTAACACAAAAGGCACAATGCCGACTTAAGTACAAGAGGACTGACACTCTCACTTTCTACGATTTGAACCTCTCCTGTGAGTCCAGTTTTAGATTCCGATGCTTTACTTCAGGTTCACTGTATCTCTTGGACCTTCTTATTGACGATGAAACACAGAATTTGCATCGGAGTTAAATTCAAAGGGCACAATGCCGACTTAAGTAAAAGAGGACTCACACTTTCACTTTCTATGATTTGAACCTCTCCTGTGAGTCCAGTTTTAGATTCCGATGTTTCACTTCAGGTTTACTGTATCCCTTGGACCTTCTTATTGTCGATGAAACACAGAAATTGCATTGGAATTAAATTCAAAAGTCACAATGCCGACTTAAGTACAAGAGGACTGACACTGTAACTTTTTATGATTTGGACCTCTCCTGTGAGTCCAGTTTTAGATTTCGATGCTTCACTTCAGGTTTACAGTATCCCTTGGACCTTCTTATTGACGATGAAACGCAGAGTTTGCATCCGAATTTAATACAAATGGCACAATGCCGACTTAAGTACAAGATGACAGACACTCTCACTTTCTATGATTTGAACCTCTCCTGTGAGTCCAGTTTTATATTCCGATGCTTCCCTTCATATTTACTGTATCCCTTGGACCTTCTTTTGACGATCAAACACAGAAATTGCATCCGAATTTAATACAAAAGTCACAATACCAACTTAAGTACAAGAGGACTGACACTCTCACTTTCTATGATTTTTACCTGTCCTGTGAGTCCAGTTTTTGATTCCGATGCTTCAATTCAGGTTTTCTGTATACCTTGCACCTTCTTATTGACGATGAAACCAAAAATTGCATCCGAATTTAATACAAAAGGCACAATGCCGACTAAAGTACAAGAGGACTGACACTCTCACTTTCTACAATTTGAACCTCTCCTGTGAGTCCAGTTATAGATTCCGATGCTTCACTTCGGGTTTACTGTATCCCTTGGACCTTCTTATTGCCGATGAAACACAGAAATTGCATCGAAATTAATACAAAAGGCACAACGCCGACTGAAGTACAAGTGGACTGACACTCTCACTTTCTACGATTTGAACCTCTCCTGTGAGTCCAGTTTTGGATTCCGTTGCTTCATTTCAGGTTTACTGTATCCCTTGGACCTTCTTATTTACGATGAAACACAGAAATTACATCCGAATTTAATACAAAAGGCGCAATGCCGACATAAGTACAAGAGGACTGACACTCTAACTTTCTATAATTTGAACCTCTCCTGCGAGTCCGGTTTTAGATTCCGATGCATCACTTCAGGTTTACTGTATACCTCGCACCTTCTTATTGACGAAGAGACACAGAAATTGCATCCGAATTTAATACAAAAGGCATAATGCCGACATAAGTACAAGCATACTGACACTCTCACTTTCTACGAATTGAAACTCTCCTGTGAGTCCAGTTTTTGATTCCGATGCTTCACTTCATATTTTCTGTATCCCTTGGACCTTCTTATTGACGATGAAACACAGAAATTGCATCTGAATTTAATACAAATGGCAAAATGCCGACTTAAGTACAAGCATACTGACACTCTCACTTTCTACGAATTGAAACTCTCCTGTGAGTTCAGTTTTAGATTCCGTTGCTTCACTTCAGGTTTACTGTATCCCTTGGACATTCTTATTGACGACGAAACACAGAAATTGCATCCGAATTTAATACAAAAGGCACAATGCCGACTTAAGTACACGAGGACTGACACTCTCACTTTCTACGATTTTAACCTCTCCTGTGAGTCCAGTTTTTGATTCCGATGCTTCACTTCAGGTTTACTGTATAACTTGCACATTCTTATTGACGATGAAACACAGATATTGCATCCGAAATCCATACAAAAGGCCAAATGCCGACTTAAGTACAAGAGGACTGACACTCTCATTTGCTACGATTCGAACCTCTCCTGTGAGTCCAGTTTTAGTTTCCGATCCTTCACCTCAGGTTTACTGTATCCCTTGGACCCTCTTATTGACGATGAAACACAGAAATTGCATCCGAATGTTATACAAAAGGCACAATACCAACTTAAGTACAAGAGGACTGACACTATCGCTTTATACGATTTTTGCCTCTCCTGTGAGTCCAGTTTTTGATTCCGATGCTTCACTTTAGGTTTTCTGTATACCTTGCACCTTCTTATTGACGATGAAACACAGAAATTGCATCCGAATTTAATACAAAAGGCACAATGCCGACTTAAGTAAAAGAGGACTGACACTCCCACTTTCTATGATTTGAACCTCTCCTGTGAGTCCAGTTTTAGATTCCGATCCTTCACTTCAGGTTTACTGTATACCTTGCACCTACTTATTGACGGTGAATAACAGAAATTGCATCTGAAATTAATACAAAAGGCACAATGCCGACTTAAGTACAAGAGGACTGACACTCTCACTTTCTACGATTTGAACCTCTCCTGTGAGTCCAGTTTTAGATTCCGATGCTTTACTTCAGGTTCACTGTATCTCTTGGACCTTCTTATTGACGATGAAACACAGAATTTGCATCGGAGTTAAATTCAAAGGGCACAATGCCGACTTAAGTAAAAGAGGACTCACACTTTCACTTTCTATGATTTGAACCTCTCCTGTGAGTCCAGTTTTAGATTCCGATGTTTCACTTCAGGTTTACTGTATCCCTTGGACCTTCTTATTGACGATGAAACACAGAAATTGCATTGGAATTAAATTCAAAAGTCACAATGCCGACTTAAGTACAAGAGGACTGACACTCTAACTTTCTATGATTTGAATCTCTCCTGCGAGTCCGCTTTTAGGTTCCGATGCATCACTTCAGGTTTACTGTATACCTTGCACCTTCTTATTGACGATGAAACACAGAAATTGCATCCGAATTTAATACAAAAGGCAAAATGCCGACATAAGTACAAGAATACTGACACTGACACTTTCTTCGAATTGAAACTCTCCTGTGAGTCCAGTTTTAGATTCCGATACTTCACTTCAGGTTTACTGTATCCCTTGGACCTTCTTATTGACGATGAAACACAGAAATTACATCCGAATTTAATACAAAAGGCACAATGCCGACATAAGTACACGAGGACTGACACTCTCACTTTCTACGATTTTAACCTCTCCTGTGAGTCCAGTTTTTGATTCCGATGCTTCACTTCAGGTTTACTGTATAACTTGCACATTTTTATTGACGATGAAACACAGATATTACATCCGAATTCATACAAAAGGCAAAATGACGACTTAAGTACAAGAGGACTGACACTCTCATTTGCTACGATTTGAACCTCTCCTGTGAGTCCAGTTTTAGATTCCGATCCTTGAATTCAGGTTTACTGTATCCCTTGGACCTTCTTATTGACGATGAAACACAGAAATTGCATCCGAATTTAATACAAAAGCACAATGACGACTTAAGTACACGAGGACACACTCTCACTTTCTACGATATTAACTTCTCCTGTGAGTCCAGTTTTTGATTCCGATGCTTCACTTCATATTTTCTGTAACCCTCGGACCTTCTTATTGACGATGAAACACAGAAATTGCATCCGAATTTTATACAAAAACCACAATACCAACTTAAGTACAAGAGGACTGACACTCTCGCTTTATACGATTTTTGCCTCTCCTGTGAGTCCAGTTTTTGATTCCGATGCTTCACTTTAGGTTTTCTGTATACCTTGCACATTATTATTGAAGATGAAACACAGACATTGCATCCGAATTTAATACAAAAGGCACAATGCCGACTTAAGTAAAAGAATACTGACACTCTCACTTTCTATGATTTGAACCTCTCCTGTGAGTCCAGTTTTAGATTCCGATGCTTCACTTCAGGTTTACTGTATACCTTGCACCTACTTATTGACGGTGAATAACAGAAATTGCATCTGAAATTAATACAAAAGGCACAATGCCGACTTAAGTACAATAGGACTGACACTCTCACTTTCTACGATTTGAACCGCTCCTGTAAGTCCAGTTATAGATTCCGATGCTTCACTTCAGGTTTATTGTATCCCTTGGACCTTCTTATTGACGATGAAACACAGAAATTGCATCCGAATTTAATACAATAGGCACAATGCCGACTTAAGCAAAAGAGGACTTACACTCTCACTTTCTGTGATTTTAACCTCTCCTATGAGTCCAGTTTTAGATTCCGATGCTTCACTTCAGGTTTACTGTATACCTTGCACCTTCTTATTGACGATGAATCACAGAAATTGCATCCGAAATTAATACGAAAGGCACAATGCCGACTTAAGGACAAGAGGACTGACACTCTCACTTTCTACGATTTTAACCTCTCCTATGAGTCCAGTTTTAGATTCCGATGCTTCACTTCAGGTTTACTGTATCCCTTGGACATGCTTATTGACGATGAAACTCAGAAATTGCATCTGAATTTAATACAAATGGCATAATGCCGACTTAATTACAAGAGGACTGACACTCTCACTTTCAATGATATGAAAATCTCCTGTGAGTCCAGTTTTAGATTCCGATGCTTCACTTCAGGTTTACTGTATCGCTTGGACCTTCTTATTGACGATGAAACACAGAAATTGCATCCGAAATATTATACAAAAGGCTCAATACCGACTTAAGTAAAAGAGGACTGACACTCTTACTTTCTATGATTTGAAACTCTCCTGTGAGTCCAGTTTTAGATGCCGATGCTTCACTTCATAATTACTGTATACCTTGGACCTTCTTATTGACGATGAAACATAGAGTTTCCATCCAAATTTAATACAAAAGGCACAATGCCGAATTAAGTACAAGAGGACTGACACTCTCACTTTCTATGATTTGAACCTCTCCTGTGAGTCCAGTATTAGGTTGCGATGCTTCACTTCAGGTTTACTGTATCCCTTGGGCTTTCTTATTGACGATGAAACACAGAAATTGCATCCGAATTTAATACATAAGGCACAAAGGCGACTTAAGTACAAGAGGACTGACACTCTCACTTTCTATAATTTGAACCTCTCCTGTGAGTGCAGTTTTAGATTCCGTTCCTTCACTTCAGGTTTACTGTATACCTTGCACCTTCTTATTGACGATGAAACACAGAAATTGCAACGGAATTAAATTCAAAAGGCACAATGCAGACTTAAGTACAAGAAGACTGACACTCTAACTTTCTATCATTTGAACCTCTCCTGTGAGTCCAGTTTGAGATTCCGATGCTTCACTTCAGGTTTACTGTATCCCTCGGACCTTCTTACTGATGATGAAACACAGAAATTGCATCCGAATTTAATACAAATGGCACAATGAAGACTTAAGTACAAGAGGACTGACATTCTAACATTCTATGATTTGAACATCTCCTGTGTGTCCAGTTTTAGTTTCCGATGCTTCACTTCAGGTTTACTGTATCCTTTGGCCCTTCTTATTGACGATGAAACACAGAAATTGCATTCGAATTTAATACAAATGGCATAATGCCGACATAATTACAAGAGGACTGACCCTCTCACTTTCTATGATATGAACGTCTCCTGGGAGTCCAGTTTTAGATAACAATGCTTCATTCAGGTTTACTGTATCCCTTGGACCTTCTTATTGACGAAGAAACACAGAAATTGCATCCAAATTTAATACAAATGGCACAATGCCGACTTAAGTACAAGAGGACTGACACTCTCACATTCTATGATTTGAACCTCTCCTGTGAGTCCAGTTTGAGATTCCGATGCTTCACTTCAGGTTTACTGTATACCTTGCACCTTCTTGTTGACGATGAATAACAGAAATTGTATCTGAAATTAATACAAAAGCACAATGCCGACTTAAGTACAAGAGGACTGACACTCTAACTTTCTATGATTTGAATCTCTCCTGCGAGTCCGGTTTTAGGTTCCGATGCTTCACTTCAGGTTTACTGTATACCTTGCACCTTCTTATTGACGATGGAACACAGAAATTGCATCCGAATTTAATACAAAAGGCACAATGCCCACTTAAGTACAAGAGGACTGACACTCTCACTTTCTATGATTTGAACCTCTCCTGTGAGTCCAGTTTTAGATTCCGATGCTTCACTTCAGGTTTACTGTATCTTTTGGACCAACTTATTGACGATGAAACACAGAAATTGCATCGGAATTAAATACAAATGGCACAATGCCGACATAAGTACAAGAGGACTGACACTAATATTCTATGATTTGAACCTCTCCTGTGAGTCCAGTTATAGATTCCGATGCTTCACTTCAGGTTTACTGTATACATTGCACCTTCTTCTTGACGATGAAACACAGAAATTGCATCCGAATTTAATACAAAAAGCACAATGCCGACTATAGTTCAAGAGGACTAAGACTCTCACTTTCTATGATTTGAACCTCTCCTTTGAGTCCAGTTTTAGATTCCGATCCTTCACTTACGGTTTGCTGTATCCCTTGGACCTTCTTATTGACGATGTAACACAGAAATTGCATCAGAATTTAATACAAAAGGCACAATACCGACTTAAGTACAAGAGGACAGACACTCTCACTTTCTAAAATTTGAACCTCTCATGTGAGTCCAGTTTTAGATTCCGATGCTTCACTTCAGGTTTTCTGTATCCCTTGGACCTTCTTATTGACGATGAAACACAGAAATTGCATCGGAATTAAATTCAAAAAGCAAAATGCCGACTAAAGTAAAAGAGGACTGACACTCTCACCTTCTATGATTTGAACCTCTCCTGTGAGTCCAGTTTTAGATTCCGATGCTTCACTTCAGGTTTACTCTATCACTTGGACCTACTTATTGACGACGAAACACAGTAATTGCATCTGAATTTAATACAAAAGGCACAATACCGACTTAAGTACAAGAGGAATGACACTCTAAATTTCCATGATTTGAACCCCTCCTGTGAGTCCAGTAATAGATTCCGATGCTTCACTTCAGGTTTACTGTATCCCTTGGACATTATTATTGACGAAAAAACACAGAAAATGCATCGTAATTAAATTCAAAAGGCACAATGCCGACTTAAGTACAAGAGCAGTGACACTCTAACTTCCTATGATTTGAATATCTCCTGTGAGTCCAGTTTTAGTTTCCGACGCATCACTTCACGTTTACTGTATCCGCTGGACCTTCTTATTGACGATGAAACACAGAAATTGCATCCGAGTTTAATACAAATGGCACAATGCCGACTTAAGTACAAGATGACTGACACTCTCACTTTCTATGATTTGAACCTCTCGTGTGAGTCCAGTTTTAGATTCCGATGTTTCACTTCAGTTTTAATGTATACCTTGCTCCTTCTTATTGACGATGAAACACAGAAACTGCATCGGAATTTAATACAAATATCACAATGCCGACTTAAGTAAAAGAGGATTCACACTATAAGTTTAGATGATTTGAACCTCTCCTTTGAGTCCAATTTTAGATTCCGATGTTTCACTTCAGATTTACTGTATCCCTTGGACCTTCGTATTGACGATGAAACACAGAAATTGCATCCGAATTTAATAAGAATGGCATAATGCCGACTTAATTACAAGAGGACCGACACTCTCCCTTTCTATGATTTGAACCTCTAATGTGAGTCCAGTTTTAGATTCCGATCCTTCACTTCAGGTTTACTGTATCCCTTGGACCATCTTATTGACGATGAAACACAGAAATTGCATCCGAATGTAATTCAAAAGGCACAATGCCGACTTAAGTAAAAGAGGACTGATACTCTAACATTCTATGATTTGAACCTCTCCTGTGAGTCTAGTTTCAGATTTCGATGCTTCACTTAAGGTTTACTGTATCCCTTGGACCATCTTATTGACGATGAAACACAGAAATTGCCTCCAAATTTAATACAAATGCACAATACCGACATAAGTACAAGAGGAGCGACACTCTAACTTTCTATGATTTGAATCTCTCCTGTGATTCCAGTTTTAGATTCCGATGCTTCACTTCAGGTTTAGTGTATCCCTTGGACCTTCTTATTGACGATGAAACACACAAATTGCATCCGAATTTAATACAAATGGCACAATGCCGACTTAAGTACAAGAGGACTGACACTCTCATTTTCTATGATTTGAACCCCTCCTGTGAGTCCAGTTTTAGATTCCGATGCTTCACTTCAGGTTCACTGTATCCCTTGGACCTTCTTGTTGACGATGAAACACAGAAATTGCATCGGAATTAAATTCAAAAAGCACAATGCCGACTTAAGTAAAAGAGGACTGACACTCTCAATTTCTATGCTTTGAACCCTAATGTGAGTCCAGTTATAGACTCCGATGCTTCACTTCAGGTTTACTCTATCCCTTGGACCATCTTATTGACGATGAAACACAGATATTGCAATGGAATTTAATACAAAAGGCACAATGCCGACTTAAGTACAAGAGGACTGACACTCTAACTTTCAATGATTTGAACCCCTACTGTGAGTCCAGTTTTAGATTCCGAAGCTTCACTTCTGGTTTACTGTATCCCTTGGATCTTCTTATTGACGATGAAACACAGAAATTGCATCCGAATTTAATACAAAATGCACAATACCGACTTAAATACAAGAGGAATGACACTCTAACTTTCTATGATTTGAACCTCTCCTGGGAGTCCAGTTTTAGATTCCGATGCTTCACTTCAGGTTTACTTTTTGCCTTGGACTTTCGTATTGACGATGAAACAAAGAAATTGCATCCGAATTTAATACAAATGGCTCAATGCCGACTTAAGTACAAGAGGACTGAAACTCTCACTTTCTAATATTTGAACCTCTCCAGTAAGACCAGTTTTTGATTCCGATGCTTCACTTCAGGTTTACTGTATCCCTTGGACCTTCTTATTGACGATGAAACACAGAAATTGCATCCGAATTTAATACAAATGGCACAATGCCGACTTAACTACAAGAGGACTGACACTCTCACTTTCTATGGTTTGAACCTCTCCTGTGAGTCCAGTTTTAGATTCCGATGCTTCGCTTCAGGTTTAATGTATACCTTGCACCTTCTTATATACGATGAAACACAGAAATTGCATCGGAATTAAATTCTAAAGGCACAATGCCGACTTAAGTAAAGGAGGACTGAAACTCTCAGCTTCTATGATTTGAACCTCTCCTGTGAGTCCAGTTTTAGATTCCGATGCTTCACTTCAGGTTTGCAGTATCCCTGGGACCTTCATATTGGCGATGAAACACAGAGTTTGCATCCGAATTTAATACAAAAGGCAAATTGCCAACTTAAGTACTAGAGGGTTGACACTCTAAAACTGGACTCACAGGAGAGGTTCAAATCATAGAAAGTTAGATTCCGATGCTTCACTTCAGGTTTACTGTATCCCTTGGACCTTCTTATTGACGATGAAACACAGAAGTTGCATCCGAATTGAATACAAAAGGCACAATGGCGACTTACGTAAAAGAGGAATGCCACTCTCACTTTCTATGATTTGATTCTCTAATGTGAGTCCAGTTTTAGATTCCGATGCTTCACTTCAGGTTTACTGTATCCCTTGGAATTTTTTATTGACGATTGAACACAGAAATTGCATCGGAATAAAATTCAAAAGGCACAATGCCGACTTAAGTACAAGAGGACTGACACTCTAACCTTCTATGATTTGAACCTCTCCTGTGAGTCCAGTTTTAGATTCCGATGCTTCACTTCAGGTTTACTGTATCCCTCGGACCTTCTGATTGACGATGAAACACAGAAATTGCATCCGAATTTAATAAAAAAAGGCACAATACCGACATAAGTACAAGAGGAAAGACACTCTAACTTTCTATGATTTAAACCACTCCTGTGAGACCAGTTTTAGATTCCGATGCTTCACTTCAGGTTTACTGTATACCTTGGACCTTCTTGTTGACGATGAAACACAGAAATTGCATCGGAATTTAATACAAAAGGCACAATGCCGACTTAAGTAAAAGAGGACTGACACTCTATATTTCTATGATTTATACCTCTCCTGTGAGTCCTGTTTTAGATTCCGATGCTTCACTTCAGGTTTACTGAGTCCCTTGGACCTTCTTATAGACGATGAAACACAGAAATTGCATCGGAATTAAATTCAAAAGGCACAATGCCGACTTAAGTACAAGAGTACCGACACTCTCACTTTCTATGATTTGAACCTCTCCTGTGGGTCCAGTTTTAGATTCCGATGCTTCACTTCAGGTTTACTGTATGCATGGACCTTCTTATTGACGATGAAACACAGAAATTGCATCCGAATTTAATAGAAAAGGCACAATGCCGACTGAAGTACAAGAGGACTAAGACTCTCACTTTCTATGATTTGAACCTCTCCTGTGAGTCCAGTTTTAGATTTCGATGTTTCACTTCAGGTTTACTGTATCCCTTGGACCTTCTTATTGACGATGAAACACAGAAATTGCATCCGAATTTGATACAAATGGCACAATGCCGACTTAAGTAAAATAGGACTGACACTCTATATTTCTATGATTTGAACCTCTCCTGTGAGTGCTGTTTTAGATTCCGATTCTTCACTTCAGGTTTACTGTATCCCTTGGACCTTCGTATTGACGAAGAAACACACAATTTGCATCCGAATGTAATACAAAAGGCACAATGCCGAATTAAGTACAAGAGGACTGACACTCTAACATTCTATGATTTGAACCTCTCCTGTGAGTCCAGTTTTAGATTCCTATGCTTCACTTACGGTTTACTGTATCCCTTGGACCTTCTTATTGACGATGAAACACAGAAATTGCATCCGAATTTAACACAAAAGGCACAATACCGACATAAGTACAAGAGGAGTGACACTGTAACTATCTATGATTCGAATCACTAATGTGAGTCCAGTTTCAGATTCCGATCTTTCACTTCAGGTTTACTGTATCCCTTGGCCCTTCTTATTGACGCTGAAACACAGATATTGCATCCGAATTTAATACAAATGGCACAATGCCAACTTAAGTACAAGAGGACTGACACTCTCACTTTCAATGACTTGAACCTGTCCTTTGAGTCCAGTTTTAGATTCCGATTCTTCACTTTAGGTTTACTGTATACCCTGCACCTTCTTGTTAACGATGGAACACAGAAATTTTATCGGAATTAAATTCAAAACGCACAATACCGACTTAAGTACAAGAGGAATGACACTCTAACTTTCTATGATTTGAACCTCTCCTGTGAGTCCAGTTTTAGATTCCTATGCTTCACTTACGGTTTACTGTATCCCTTGGACCTTCTTATTGACGATGAAACACAGAAATTGCATCCGAATTTGATACAAATGGCACAATGCCGACTTAAGTAAAAGAGGACTGACACTCTAACTGTCTATGATTTGAACCTCTCCTGTGAGTCCAGTTTTAGATTCCAATGCTTCACGTCAGGTTTACTGTATCCCTTGGACGGTCTTATTGACAATGAAACACAGAAATTGCATTCGAATTTAATACAAAACGCACAATACCGACTTAAGTACAAGAGGAGTGACACTCTAACTCTCTATGATTTGAACCTCTCCTGTGAGTCCAGTTTTACATTCTGATGCTTCACTTCAGGTTTACTGTATCCCTTGCAACTTCTTATTGACGATTAAACACAGAAATTGCATCCGAATTTAATACAAAAGGCACAATGACGACTTAAGTACAAGAGGACTGACACTCTCACTTTCTATGATTTGAACCTCTCCTCTGAGTCCAGTTTTAGATTCCGATGCTTAACTTCGGGTATACTGTATACCTTGTACCTTTTTATTGACGATGAAACACAGAAATTGCATCCGAATTTAATACAAAAGGCACAATGCCGACTTAAGTACAAGAGGACTGACACTCTCACTTTCTATGATTCGAACCTCTACTGTGAGTCCAGTTTTAGATTCCGATGCTTCACTTCAGGTTTACTATACCCCTTGGACCTTCTTATTGACGATGAAACACAGAGTTTGCATCCGAATTTAACACAAAAAGCACAATGCCGACTAAAGTACAAGAGGACTGACACTCTCACTTTCTACAATTTGAACCTCTCCTGTGAGTCCAGTTATAGATTCCGATGCTTCACTTCAGGTTTACTGTATCCCTTGGACCTTCTTATTGACGATGAAACTCAGAAATTGCATCTGAATTTAATACAAATGGCATAATGCCGACTTAATTACAAGAGGACTGACACTCTCACTTTCTACGATTTTAACCTCTCCTATGAGTCCAGTTTTAGATTCCGATGCTTCACTTCAGGTTTACTGTATCCCTTGGACCTTCTTATTGACGATGAAACTCAGAAATTGCATCTGAATTTAATACAAATGGCATAATGCCGACTTAATTACAAGAGGACTGACACTCTCACTTTCAATGATATGAAAATCTCCTGTGAGTCCAGTTTTAGATTCCGATGCTTCACTTCAGGTTTACTGTATCGCTTGGACCTTCTTATTGACGATGAAACACAGAAATTGCATCCGAAATATTATACAAAAGGCACAATACCGACTTAAGTAAAAGAGGACTGACACTCTTACTTTCTATGATTTGAAACTCTCTGTGAGTCCAGTTTTAGATGCCGATGCTTCACTTCATAATTACTGTATACCTTGGACCTTCTTATTGACGATGAAACATAGAGTTTCCATCCAAATTTAATACAAAAGGCACAATGCCGAATTAAGTACAAGAGGACTGACACTCTCACTTTCTATGATTTGAACCTCTCCTGTGAGTCCAGTTTTAGGTTGCGATGCTTCACTTCAGGTTTACTGTATCCCTTGGGCTTTCTTATTGACGATGAAACACAGAAATTGCATCCGAATTTAATACATAAGGCACAAAGGCGACTTAAGTACAAGAGGACTGACACTCTCACTTTCTATGATTTGAACCTCTCCTGTGAGTCCAGTTTTAGATTCCGTTCCTTCACTTCAGGTTTACTGTATACCTTGCACCTTCTTATTGACGATGAAACACAGAAATTGCAACGGAATTAAATTCAAAAGGCACAATGCAGACTTAAGTACAAGAAGACTGACACTCTAACTTTCTATCATTTGAACCTCTCCTGTGAGTCCAGTTTGAGATTCCGATGCTTCACTTCAGGTTTACTGTATCCCTCGGACCTTCTTACTGATGATGAAACACAGAAATTGCATCCGAATTTAATACAAATGGCACAATGAAGACTTAAGTACAAGAGGACTGACATTCTAACTTTCTATGATTTGAACATCTCCTGTGTGTCCAGTTTTAGTTTCCGATGCTTCACTTCAGGTTTACTGTATCCTTTGGACCTTCTTATTGACGATGAAACACAGAAATTGCATTCGAATTTAATACAAATGGCATAATGCCGACTTAATTACAAGAGGACTGACCCTCTCACTTTCTATGATATGAACGTCTCCTGTGAGTCCAGTTTTAGATAACAATGCTTCATTCAGGTTTACTGTATCCCTCGGACCTTCTTATTGACGAAGAAACACAGAAATTGCATCCAAATTTAATACAAATGGCACAATGCCGACTTAAGTACAAGAGGACTGACACTCTCACATTCTATGATTTGAACCTCTCCTGTGAGTCCAGTTTGAGATTCCGATGCTTCACTTCAGGTTTACTGTATACCTTGCACCTTCTTGTTGACGATGAATAACAGAAATTGTATCTGAAATTAATACAAAAGCCACAATGCCGACTTAGGTACAAGAGGACTGACACTCTTACTTTCTACGATTTGATCCTCTCCTGTGAGTCCAGTTTTAGATTCCGATGCTTCACTTCAGCTTTACTGTATCCCTTCGACCTTCTTATTGACGATGAAACACAGAAATTGCATCCGTATTTAATACAAAAGGCACAATGCCGACTTAAGTAAAAGAGGACTCACACCCTCCCATTCTATAATTTGAACCTCTCCTGTGAGTCCAGTTTTAGATCCCGATGCTTCACTTCATATTTACTGTATACCTTGCCCCTTCTTAATGACGAAGAATAACAGAAATTGTATCTGAAATTAATACAAAAGCACAATGCCGACTTAAGTACAAGAGGACTGACACTCTAACTTTCTATGATTTGAATCTCTCCTGCGAGTCCGGTTTTAGGTTCCGATGCTTCACTTCAGGTTTACTGTATACCTTGCACCTTCTTATTGACGATGGAACACAGAAATTGCATCCGAATTAAATACAAAAGGCACAATGCCCACTTAAGTACAAGAGGACTGACACTCTCACTTTCTATGATTTGAACCTCTCCTGTGAGTCCAGTTTTAGATTCCGATGCTTCACTTCAGGTTTACTGTATCTTTTGGACCAACTTCTTGACGATGAAACACAGAAATTGCATCGGAATTAAATACAAATGGCACAATGCCGACATAAGTACAAGAGGACTGACACTAATTTTCTATGATTTGAACCTCTCCTGTGAGTCCAGTTATAGATTCCGATGCTTCACTTCAGGTTTACTGTATACATTGCACCTTCTTATTGACGATGAAACACAGATATTGCATCCGAATTTAATACAAGAAGCACAATGCCGACTATAGTTCAAGAGGACTAAGACTCTCACTTTCTATGATTTGAACCCCTCCTGTGAGTCCAGTTTTAGATTCCGATCCTTCACTTACGGTTTGCTGTATCCCTTGGACCTTCTTATTGACGATGTAACACAGAAATTGCATCAGAATTTAATACAAATGGCACAATGCCGACTTCAGTATAAGAGGACTGACACTCTCACTTTCTAAAATTTGAACCTCTCATGTGAGTCCAGTTTTAGATCCGATGCTTCACTTCAGATTTCTGTATCCCTTGGACCTTCTTATTGACGATGAAACACAGAAATTGCATCGGAATAAAATTCAAAAAGCAAAATGCCGACTAAAGTAAAAGAGGACTGACACTCTCACTTTCTATGATTTGAACCTCTCCTGTGAGTCCAGTTTTAGATTCCGATGCTTCACTTCAGGTTTACTGTATCCCTTGGATCTTCTTATTGACGATGAAACTCAGAAATTATATCGGAATTAAATTCAAAAGGCACAATGCCGACTTAAGTACAAGAGGACTGAAACTCTAATTTTCTATGATTTAAACCTCTCCTGTGAGTCCAGTTTTAGATTCCGATGCTTCACTTCAGGTTTACTCTATCACTTGGACCTACTTATTGACGATGAAACACAGTAATTGCATCTGAATTTAATACAAAAGGCACAATACCGACTTAAGTACAAGAGGAATGACACTCTAAATTTCAATGATTTGAACCCCTCCTGTGAGTCCAGTTTTAGATTCCGATGCTTCACTTCAGGTTTACTGTATCCCTTGGACCTTATTATTGACGAAAAAACACAGAAAATGCATCGTAATTAAATTCAAAAGGCACAATGCCGACTTAAGTACAAGAGCAGTGACACTCTAACTTCCTATGATTTGAATATCTCCTGTGAGTCCAGTTTTAGTTTCCGACGCATCACTTCACGTTTACTGTATCCGCTGGACCTTCTTATTGACGATGAAACACAGAAATTGCATCCGAGTTTAATACAAATGGCACAATGCCGACTTAAGTACAAGATGACTGACACTCTCACTTTCTATGATTTGAACCTCTCGTGTGAGTCCAGTTTTAGATTCCGATGTTTCACTTCAGGTTTAATGTATACCTTGCTCCTTCTTATTGACGATGAAACACAGAAACTGCATCGGAATTTAATACAAATATCACAATGCCGACTTAAGTAAAAGAGGATTCACACTATAAGTTTAGATGATTTGAACCTCTCCTTTGAGTCCAATTTTAGATTCCAATGTTTCACTTCAGATTTACTGTATCCCTTGGACCTTCGTATTGACGATGAAACACAGAAATTGCATCCGAATTTAATAAGAATGGCATAATGCCGACTTAATTACAAGAGGACCGACACTCTCCCATTCTATGATTTGAACCTCTAATGTGAGTCCAGTTTTAGATTCCGATCCTTCACTTCAGGTTTACTGTATCCCTTGGAACTTCTTATTGACGATGAAACACAGAAATTGCATCCGAATGTAATTCAAAAGGCACAATGCCGACTTAAGTAAAAGAGGACTGATACTCTAACATTCTATGATTTGAACCTCTCCTGTGAGTCTAGTTTCAGATTTCGATGCTTCACTTAAGGTTTACTGTATCCCTTGGACCATCTTATTGACGATGAAACACAGAAATTGCATCGGAATTAAATTCAAAAAGCACAATGCCGACTTAAGTAAAAGAGGACTGACACTCTCAATTTCTATGCTTTGAACCCTAATGTGAGTCCAGTTATGGATTCCGATGCTTCACTTCAGGTTTACTCTATCCCTTGGACCATCTTATTGACGATGAAACACAGAAATTGCAATGGAATTTAATACAAAAGGCACAATGCCGACTTAAGTACAAGAAGACTGACACTCTAACTTTCAATGATTTGAACCCCTACTGTGAGTCCAGTTTTAGATTCCGAAGCTTCACTTCTGGTTTACTGTATCTCTTGGATCTTCTTATTGACGATGAAACACAGAAATTGCATCCGAATTTAATACAAAATGCACAATACCGACTTAAATACAAGAGGAATGACACTCTAACTTTCTATGATTTGAACCTCTCCTGTGAATCCAGTTTTAGATTCCGATGCTTCACTTCAGGTTTACTTTTTGCCTTGGACTTTCGTATTGACGATGAAACAAAGAAATTGCATCCGAATTTAATACAAATGGCTCAATGCCGACTTAAGTACAAGAGGAGTGAAACTCTCACTTTCTAATATTTGAACCTCTCCAGTAAGACCAGTTTTTGATTCCGATGCTTCACTTCAGGTTTACTGTATCCCTTGGACCTTCTTATTGACGATGAAACACAGAAATTGCATCCGAATTTAATACAAATGGCACAATGCCGACTTAACTACAAGAGGACTGACACTCTCACTTTCTATGGTTTGAACCACTCCTGTGAGTCCACTTTTAGATTCCGATGCTTCGCTTCAGGTTTAATGTATACCTTGCACCTTCTTATATACGATGAAACACAGAAATTGCATCGGAATTAAATTCTATAGGCACAATGCCGACTTAAGTAAAGGAGGACTGACACTCTCACCTTCTATGATTTGAACCTCTCCTGTGAGTCCAGTTTTAGATTCCGATGCTTCACTTCAGGTTTGCAGTATCCCTTGGACCTTCATATTGGCGATGAAACACAGAGTTTGCATCCGAATTTTATACAAAAGGCAAATTGCCAACTTAAGTACTAGAGGGTTGACACTCTAAAACTGGACTCACAGGAGAGGTTCAAATCATAGAAAGTTAGATTCCGATGCTTCACTTCAGGTTTACTGTATCCCTTGGACCTTCTTATTGACGATGAAACACAGAAGTTGCATCCGAATTGAATACAAAAGGCACAATGGCGACTTACGTAAAAGAGGAATGCCACTCTCACTTTCTATGATTTGATTCTCTAATGTGAGTCCAGTTTTAGATTCCGATGCTTCACTTCAGGTTTACTGTATCCCTTGGAATTTTTTATTGACGATTGAACACAGAAATTGCATCGGAATAAAATTCAAAAGGCACAATGCCGACTTAAGTACAAGAGGACTGACACTCTAACCTTCTATGATTTGAACCTCTCCTGTGAGTCCAGTTTTAGTTTCCGATGCTTCACTTCAGGTTTACTGTATCCCTCGGACCTTCTGATTGACGATGAAACACAGAAATTGCATCCGAATTTAATAAAAAAGGCACAATACCGACATAAGTACAAGAGGAATGACACTCTAACTTTCTATGATTTAAACCTCTCCTGTGAGACCAGTTTTAGATTCCGATGCTTCACTTCAGGTTTACTGTATACCTTGGACCTTCTTGTTGACGATGAAACACAGAAATTGCATCGGAATTTAATACAAAAGGCACAATGCCGACTTAAGTAAAAGAGGACTGACACTCTATATTTCTATGATTTGCACCTCTCCTGTGAGTCCTGTTTTAGATTCCGATGCTTCACTTCAGGTTTACTGTGTCCCTTGGACCTTCTTATAGACGATGAAACACAGAAATTGCATCGGAATTAAATTCAAAAGGCACAATGCCGACTTAAGTACAAGAGTACCGACACTCTTACTTTCTATGATTTGAACCTCTCCTGTGGGTCCAGTTTTAGATTCCGATGCTTCACTTCAGGTTTACTGTATGCATGGACCTTCTTATTGACGATGAAACACAGAAATTGCATCCGATTTTAAAATAAAAGGCACAATGCCGACTGAAGTACAAGAGGACTAAGACTCTCACTTTCTATGATTTGAACCTCTCCTGTGAGTCCAGTTTTAGATTTCGATGTTTCACTTCAGGTTTACTGTATCCCTTGGACCTTCTTATTGACGATGAAACACAGAAATTGCATCCGAATTTGATACAAATGGCACAATGCCGACTTAAGTAAAAGAGGACTGACACTTTCACTTTCTATGATTTGAACCTCTCCTGTGAGTCCAGTTTTCGATTCCGATGTTTCACTTCAGGTTTACTGTATACCTAGCACCTTCTTATTGACGATGAAGCACAGAAATTGCATCGGAATTTAATACAAAAGGCACAATGCCGACTTAAGTAAAAGAGGACTGACACTCAATATTTCTATGATTTGAACCTCTCCTGTGAGTCCTGTTTTAGATTCCGATGCTTCACTTCAGGTTTACTGTATCCCTTGGACCTTCGTATTGACGAAGAAACACACAATTTGCATCCGAATGTAATACAAAAGGCACAATGCCGACTTAAGTACAAGAGGACTGACACTCTAACATTCTATGATTTGAACCTCTCCTGTGAGTCCAGTTTTAGATTCCTATGCTTCACTTACGGTTTACTGTATCCCTTGGACCTTCTTATTGACGATGAAACACAGAAATTGCATCCGAATTTAACACAAAAGGCACAATACCGACATAAGTACAAGAGGAGTGACACTCTCACTTTCTACATTATGAACCTCTCCTGTGAGTCCAGTTATAGATTCCGATGCTTCACTTCAGGTTTACTGTATCCCTTGTTCCTTATAATTGAGAATGAAACAATTAAATTCCAACAGAATTTAATACAAAAGGCACAATGCCGACTCATGTACAAGAGGACTGACACTCTCACTTTCTATGATTTGAACCTCTCCTGTGAGTCCAGTTTTGGATTCCGATGCTTCCCTTCATATTTACTGTATCCCTTGGACCTTCTTTTGACGATCAAACACAGAAATTGCATCCGAATTTAATACAAAAGTCACAATACCAACTTAAGTACAAGAGGACTGACACTCTCACTTTCTATGATTTAAACCTGTCCTGTGAGTCCCGTTTTTGATTCCGATGCTTCAATTCAGGTTTTCTGTATACCTTGCTCGTTCTTATTGACGATGAAACCAAAAATTGCATCCGAATTTAATACAAAAGGCACAATGCCGACTAAAGTACAAGAGGACTGACACTCTCACTTTCTACAATTTGAACCTCTCCTGTGATTCCAGTTATGGATTCCAATGCTTCACTTCGGGTTTACTGTATCCCTTGGACCTTCTTATTGCCGATGAAACACAGAAATTGCATCGAATTTAATACAAAAGGCACAATGCCGACTGAAGTACAAGTGGACTGACACTCTCACTTTCTACGATTTGAACCTCTCCTGTGAGTCCAGTTTTAGATTCCGATGCTTCACTTCAGGTTCACTGTATCTCTTGGACCTTCTTATTGACGATGTTACACAGAAATTGCATCGGAGTTAAATTCAAAGGGCACAATGCCGACTTAAGTAAAAGAGGACTGACACTCTCACTTTCTATGATTTCAACCTCTCCTGTGAGCCCAGTTTTGGATTCCGATGTTTCACTTCAGGTTTACTGTATCCCTTGGACCTTCTTATTGACGAAGAGCCACAGAAATTGCATCCGAATTTAATACAAAAGGCAAAATGCCGACATAAGTACAAGCATACTGACACTCTCACTTTCTACGAATTGAAACTCTCCTGTGAGTCCAGTTTTAGATTCCGATGCTTCACTTCAGGTTTACTGTATCCCTTGGACCTTCTTATTGACGATGAAACACAGAAATTGCATCCGAATTTAATACAAAAGGCACAATGCCGACTTAAGTACACGAGGACTGACACTCTCATTTGCTACGATTCGAACCTCTCCTGTGAGTCCAGTTTTAGTTTCCGATCCTTCACTTCAGGTTTACTGTATCCCTTGGACCTTCTTATAGACGATGAAACACAGAAATTGCATCCGAATTTAATACAAAAGCACAATGACGACGTAAGTACACGAGGACAGACACTCTCACTTTCTACGATTTTAAACTCTCCTGTGAGTCCAGTTTTTGATTCCGATGCTTCACTTCATATTTTCTGTATCCCTTGGACCTTCGTATTGACGATGAAACACAGAAATTGCATCCGAATTTTATACAAAAGGCACAATACCAACTTAAGTACAAGAGGACTGACACTCTCGCTTTATACGATTTTTGCCTCTCCTGTGAGTCCAGTTTTTGATTCCGATGCTTCACTTTAGGTTTTCTGTATACCTTGCACCTTCTTAATGACGATGAAACACAGAAATTGCATCCGAATTTAATACAGAAGGCACAATGCCGACTTAAGTAAAAGAGGACTGACACTCTCACTTTCTATGATTTGAACCTCTCCTGTGAGTCCAGTTTTAGATTCCGATCCTTCACTTCAGGTTTACTGTATACCTTGCACCTACTTATTGACGGTGAATAACAGAAATTGCATCTGAAATTAATACAAAAGGCACAATGCCGACTTAAGTACAAGAGGACTGACACTCTCACTTTCTACGATTTGAACCTCTCCTGTGAGTCCAGTTTTAGATTCCGATGCTTCACTTCAGGTTCACTGTATCTCTTGGACCTTCTTATTGACGATGTTACACAGAAATTGCATCGGAGTTAAATTCAAAGGGCACAATGCCGACTTAAGTAAAAGAGGACTGACACTCTCACTTTCTATGATTTCAACCTCTCCTGTGAGCCCAGTTTTAGATTCCGATGTTTCACTTCAGGTTTACTGTATCCCTTGGACCTTCTTATTGACGATGAAACACAGAAATTGCATCGGAATTAAATTCAAAAGTCACAATGCCGACTTAAGTACAAGAGGACAGACACACTAACTTTTTATGATTTGAACCTCGCCTGTGAGTCCAGTTTTAGATTTCGATGCTTCACTTCAGGTTTACAGTATCCCTTGGACCCTCTTATTGACAATGAAACACAGAGTTTGCATCCGAATTTAATACAAATGGCACAATGCCGACTTAAGTACAAGATGACTGACACTCTCACTTTCTATGGTTTGAACCTCTCCTGTGAGTCCAGTTGTAGATCCCAATGCTTCACTTCAGGTTTACTCTATCACAGGGACCTTCTTATTGGCGATGAAACGCAAATAATTGCATCCAAATTTAATACAAAGGGCACAATACCGACATAAGTACAAGAGGACTGACACTCTTACTTTCTAAGATTTGAACCTCTCCTGTGAGTCCTGTTTTAGATCCCGATTCTTCACTTCAGGTTTACTGTATCCCTCGGACCTTCTTATTACCGATGAAACACAGAGTTTGCATCCGAATTTAATACAAAAGGCACAATGCCGACTTAAGTACACGAGGACTGACACTCTAACTTTCTATGATGTGAATCTCTCCTGCGAGTCCGGTTTCAGGTTCCGATGCATCACTTCAGGTTTACTGTATACCTTGCACCATCTTATTGACGATGAAACACACAAATTGCATCCGAATTTAATACAAAAGGCAAAATGCCGACATAAGTACAAGAATACTGACACTCTCACTTTCTACGAATTGAAACTCTCCCTTGAGTCCAGTTTTAGATTCCGATACTTCACTTCAGGTTTACTGTATCCCTTGGACCTTCTTATTGACGATGAAACACAGAAATTGCATCCGAATTTAATACAAAAGGCAAAATGCCGAGTTAAGTACAAGCATACTGACACTCTCACTTTCTACGAATTGAAACTCTCCTGTGAGTCCAGTTTTAGATTCCGATGCTTCACTTCAGGTTTACTGTATCCTTTGGACCTTCTTATTGACGATGAAACTCAGAAATTGCACCCGAATGTAATACAAAAGGCACAATGCCGACTTAAGTACACGAGGACTGACACTCTCACTTTCTACGATTTTAACCTCTCCTGTGAGTCCAGTTTTTGATTCCGATGCTTCACTTCAGGTTTACTGTATAACTTGCACATTCTTATTGACGATGAAACACAGATATTGCATACGAAATCCATACAAAAGGCCAAATGCCGACTTAAGTACAAGAGGACTGACACTCTCATTTGCTACGATTCGAACCTCTCCTGTGAGTCCAGTTTTAGTTTCCGATCCTTCACTTCAGGTTTACTGTATCCCTTGGACCTTCTTATTGACGATGAAACACAGAAATTGCATCCGAATGTTATACAAAAGGCACAATACCAACTTAAGTACAAGAGGACGGACACTCTCGCTTTATACGATTTTTGCCTCTCCTGTGAGTCCAGTTTTTGATTCCGATGCTTCACTTTAGGTTTTCTGTATACCTTGCACCTTCTTATTGACGATGAAACACAGAAATTGCATCCGAATTTAATACAAAAGGCACAATGCCGACTTAAGTAAAAGAGGACTGACACTCTCACTTTCTATGATTTGAACCTCTCCTGTGAGTCCAGTTTTAGATTCCGATCCTTCACTTCAGGTTTACTGTATCCCTTGGTCCTTCTAATTGAGAATGAAACAATTAAATTCCAACCGAATTTAATACAAAAGGCACAATGCCGACTCATGTACAAGAGGACTGACACTCTCACTTTCTATGATTTGAACCTCTCCTGTGAGTCCAGTTTTGGATTCCGATGCTTCCCTTCATATTTACTGTATCCCTTGGACCTTCTTTTGACGATCAAACACAGAAATTGCATCCGAATTTAATACAAAAGTCACAATACCAACTTAAGTACAAGAGGACTGACACTCTCGCTTTATACGATTTTTGCCTCTCCTGTGAGTCCAGTTTTTGATTCCGATGCTTCACTTTAGGTTTTCTGTATACCTTGCACCTTCTTAATGACGATGAAACACAGAAATTGCATCCGAATTTAATACAGAAGGCACAATGCCGACTTAAGTAAAAGAGGACTGACACTCTCACTTTCTATGATTTGAACCTCTCCTGTGAGTCCAGTTTTAGATTCCGATCCTTCACTTCAGGTTTACTGTATACCTTGCACCTACTTATTGATGGTGAATAACAGAAATTGCATCTGAAATTAATACAAAAGGCACAATGCCGACTTAAGTACAAGAGGACTGACACTCTCACTTTCTACGATTTGAACCTCTCCTGTGAGTCCAGTTTTAGATTCCGATGCTTCACTTCAGGTTCACTGTATCTCTTGGACCTTCTTATTGACGATGTTACACAGAAATTGCATCGGAGTTAAATTCAAAGGGCACAATGCCGACTTAAGTAAAAGAGGACTGACACTCTCACTTTCTATGATATCAACCTCTCCTGTGAGCCCAGTTTTAGATTCCGATGTTTCACTTCAGGTTTACTGTATCCCTTGGACCTTCTTATTGACGATGAAACACAGAAATTGCATCGGAATTAAATTCAAAAGTCACAATGCCGACTTAAGTACAAGAGGACAGACACTCTAACTTTTTATGATTTGAACCTCGCCTGTGAGCCCAGTTTTAGATTTCGATGCTTCACTTCAGGTTTACAGTATCCCTTGGACCCTCTTATTGACAATGAAACACAGAGTTTGCATCCGAATTTAATACAAATGGCACAATGCCGACTTAAGTACAAGATGACTGACACTCTCACTTTCTATGGTTTGAACCTCTCCTGTGAGTCCAGTTGTAGATCCCAATGCTTCACTTCAGGTTTACTCTATCACAGGGACCTTCTTATTGGCGATGAAACGCAAATAATTGCATCCAAATTTAATACAAAAGGCACAATACCGACTTAAGTACAAGAGGACTGACACTCTTACTTTCTAAGATTTGAACCTCTCCTGTGAGTCCTGTTTTAGATCCCGATTCTTCACTTCAGGTTTACTGTATCCCTCGGACCTTCTTATTGACGATGAAACACAGAGTTTGCATCCGAATTTAATACAAAAGGCACAATGCCGACTTAAGTACACGAGGACAGACACTCTAACTTTCTATGATGTGAATCTCTCCTGCGAGTCCGGTTTCAGGTTCCGATGCATCACTTCAGGTTTACTGTATACCTTGCACCATCTTATTGACGATGAAACACACAAATTCTATCCGAATTTAATACAAAAGGCAAAATGCCGACATAAGTACAAGAATACTGACACTCTCACTTTCTACGAATTGAAACTCTCCCTTGAGTCCAGTTTTAGATTCCGATACTTCACTTCAGGTTTACAGTATCCCTTGGACCTTCTTATTGACGATGAAACACAGAAATTGCATCCGAATTTAATACAAAAGGCAAAATGCCGACTTAAGTACAAGCATACTGACACTCTCACTTTCTACGAATTGAAACCCTCCTGTGAGTCCAGTTTTAGATTCCGATGCTTCACTTCAGGTTTACTGTATCCCTTGGACCTTCTTATTGACGATGAAACACAGAAATTGCATCCGAATTTAATACAAAAGGCACAATGCCGACTTAAGTACACGAGGACTGACACTCTCATTTGCTACGATTCGAACCTCTCCTGTGAGTCCAGTTTTAGTTTCCGATCCTTCACTTCAGGTTTACTGTATCCCTTGGACCTTCTTATAGACGATGAAACACAGAAATTGCATCCGAATTTAATACAAAAGCACAATGACGACGTAAGTACAAGAGGACTGACACTCTCATTTGCTACGATTCGAACCTGTCCTGTGAGTCCAGTTTTAGTTTCCGATCCTTCACTTCAGGTTTACTGTATCCCTTGGACCTTCTTATTGACGATGAAACACAGAAATTGCATCCGAATGTTATACAAAAGGCACAATACCAACTTAAGTACAAGAGGACGGACACTCTCGCTTTATACGATTTTTGCCTCTCCTGTGAGTCCAGTTTTTGATTCCGATGCTTCACTTTAGGTTTTCTGTATACCTTGCACCTTCTTATTGACGATGAAACACAGAAATTGCAATCGAATTTAATACAAAAGGCACAATGCCGACTTAAGTAAAAGAGGACTGACACTCTCACTTTCTATGATTTGAACCTCTCCTGTGAGTCCAGTTTTAGATTCCGATCCTTCACTTCAGGTTTACTGTATACCTTGCACCTTCTTATTGACGGTGAATAACAGAAATTGCATCTGAAATTAATACAAAAGGCACAATGCCGACTTAAGTACAAGAGGACTGACACTCTCACTTTCTACGATTTGAACCTCTCCTGTGAGTCCAGTTTTAGATTCCGATGCTTTACTTCAGGTTCACTGTATCTCTTGGACCTTCTTATTGACGATGAAACACAGAAATTGCATCGGAGTTAAATTCAAAGGGCACAATGCCGACTTAAGTAAAAGAGGTCTGACACTTTCACTTTCTATGATTTGAACCTCTCCTGTGAGTCCAGTTTTAGATTCCGATGTTTCACTTCAGGTTTACTGTATCCCTTGGACCTTCTTATTGACGATGAAACACAGAAATTGCATTGGAATTAAATTCAAAAGTCACAATGCCGACTTAAGTACAAGAGGACTGACACTCTCACTTTCTATGATTTGAACCTCTCCTGTGAGTCCAGTTTTGGATTCCGATGCTTCCATTCATATTTACTGTATACCTTGGACCTTCTTTTGACGATCAAACACAGAAATTGCATCCGAATTTAATACAAAAGTCACAATACCAACTTAAGTACATGAGGACTGACACTCTCACTTTCTATGATTTTTACCTGTCCTGTGAGTCCAGTTTTTGATTCCGATGCTTCAATTCAAGTTTTCTGTATACCTTGCACCTTCTTATTGACGATGAAACCAAAAATTGCATCCGAATTTAATACAAAAGGCACAATGCCGACTAAAGTACAAGAGGACTGACACTCTCACTTTCTACAATTTGAACCTCTCCTGTGAGTCCAGTTATAGATTCCGATGCTTCACTTCGGGTTTACTGTATCCCTTGGACCTTCTTATTGCCGATGAAACACAGAAATTGCATCGAAATTAGTACAAAAGGCACAATGCCGACTGAAGTACAAGTGGACTGACACTCTCACTTTCTACGATTTGAACCTCTCCTGTGAGTCCAGTTTTGGATTCCGTTGCTTCAATTCAGGTTTACTGTATCCCTTGGACCTTCTTATTTACGATGAAACACAGAAATTACATCCGAATTTAATACAAAGAGGCGCAATGCCGACATAAGTACAAGAGGACTGACACTCTAACTTTCTATAATTTGCAACCTCTCCTGCGAGTCCGGTTTTAGATTCCGATGCATCACTTCAGGTTTACTGTATAACCTCGTACCTTCTTATTGACGAAGAGACACAGAAATTGCATCCGAATTTAATACAAAAGGCAAAATGCCGACATAAGTACAAGCATACTGACACTCTCACTTTCTACGAATTGAAACTCTCCTGTGAGTCCAGTTTTAGATTCCGATGCTTCACTTCAGGTTTACTGTATCCCTTGGACCTTCTTATTGACGATGAAACACAGAAATTGCATCCGAATTTAATACCAAAGGCACAATGCCGACTTAAGTACACGAGGACTGACACTCTCACTTTCTGCGATTTTAACCTCTCCTGTGAGTCCAGTTTTTGATTCCGATGCTTCACTTCAGGTTTACTGTATAACTTGCACATTGTTATTGACGATGAAACACAGATATTGCATCCGAAATTCATACAAAAGGCAAAATGCCGACTTAAGTAGAAGAGGACTGACACTCTCATTTGCTACGATTCGAACCTCTCCTGTGAGTCCAGTTTTAGTTTCCGATCCTTCACTTCAGGTTTACTGTATCCCTTGGACCTTCTTATAGACGATGAGACACAGAAATTGCATCCGAATTTAATACAAAAGCACAATGACGACGTAAGTACACGAGGACAGACACTCTCACTTTCTACGATGTTAACCTCTCCTGTGAGTCCAGTTTTTGATTCCGATGCTTCACTTCATATTTTCTGTATCCCTTGGACTTTCTTATTGACGATGAAACACAGAAATTGCATCCGAATTTTATACAAAAGGCACAATACCAACTTAAGTACAAGAGGACTGACACTCTCGCTTTATACGATTTTTGCCTCTCCTGTGAGTCCAGTTTTTGATTCCGATGCTTCACTTTAGGTTTTCTGTATACCTTGCACCTTCTTAATGACGATGAAACACAGAAATTGCATCCGAATTTAATACAAAAGGCACAATGCCGACTTAAGTAAAAGAGGACTGACACTCTCACTTTCTATGATTTGAACCTCTCCTGTGAGTCCAGTTTTAGATTCCGATCCTTCACTTCAGGTTTACTGTATACCTTGCACCTACTTATTGACGGTGAATAACAGAAATTGCATCTGAAATTAATACAAAAGGCACAATGCCGACTTAAGTACAAGAGGACTGACACTCTCACTTTCTACGATTTGAACCTCTCCTGTGAGTCCAGCTATAGATTCCGAAGCTTCACTGTAGGTTCACTGTATCTCTTGGACCTTCTTATTGACGATGAAACACAGAAATTGCATCGGGTTTAAATTCAAAGGGCACAATGCCGACTTAAGTAAAAGAGGACTGACACTCTCACTTTCTATGATTTGAACCTCTCCTGTGAGTCCAGTTTTAGATTCCGATGTTTCACTTCAGGTTTACTGTATCCCTTGGACCTTCTTATTGACGATGAAACACAGAAATTGCATCGGAATTAAATTCAAAAATCACAATGCCGACTTAAGTACAAGAGGACTGACACTCTAACTTTTTATGATTTGAACCTCGCCTGTGAGTCCAGTTTTAGATTTCGATGCTTCACTTCAGGTTTACAGTATCCCTTGGACCCTCTTATTGACAATGAAACACAGAGTTTGCATCCGAATTTAATACAAATGGCACAATGCCGACTTAAGTACAGGATGACTGACACTCTCACTTTCTATGGTTTGAACATCTCCTGTGAGTCCAGTTTTAGATCCCAATGATTCACTTCAGGTTTACTCTATCACTGGGACCTTCTTATTGGCGATGAAACGCAAATAATTGCATCCAAATTTAATACAAAAGGCACAAAACCGACTTAAGTACAAGAGGACTGACACTCTTACTTTCTAAGATTTGAACCTCTCCTGTGAGTCCTGTTTTAGATTCCGATTCTTCACTTCAGGTTTACTGTATCCCTCGGACCTTCTTATTGACGATGAAACACAGAGTTTGCATCCGAATTTAATACAAAAGGCTCAATGCCGACTTAAGTACACGAGGACTGACACTCTAACTTTCTATGATGTGAATCTCTCCTGCGAGTCCGGTTTAAGGTTCCGATGCATCACTTCAGGTTTACTGTATACCTTGCACCTTCTTATTGACGATGAAACACACAAATTGCATCCGAATTTAATACAAAAGGCAAAATGCCGACATAAGTACAAGAATACTGACACTCTCACTTTCTACGAATTGAAACTCTCCTGTGAGTCCAGTTTCAGATTCCGATACTTCACTTCAGGTTTACTGTATCCCTTGGACCTTCTTATTGACGATGAAACACAGAAATTGCATCCGAATTTAATACAAAAGGCAAAATGCCGACTTAAGTACAAGCATACTGACACTCTCACTTTCTACGAATTGAAACTCTCCTCTGAGTCCAGTTTTAGATTCCGATGCTTCACTTCAGGTTTACTGTATCCCTTGGACCTTCTTATTGACGATGAAACACAGAAATTGCATCCGAATTTAATACAAAAGGCACAATGCCGACTTAAGTACACGAGGACTGACACTCTCACTTTCTACGATTTTAACCTCTCCTGTGAGTCCAGTTTTTGATTCCGATGCTTCACTTCAGGTTTACTGTATAACTTGCACATTCTTATTGACGATGAAACACAGATATTGCATCCGAAATCCATACAAAAGGCCAAATGCCGACTTAAGTACAAGAGGACTGACACCCTCATTTGCTACGATTCGAACCTCTCCTGTGAGTCCAGTTTTAGTTTCCGATCCTTCACTTCAGGTTTACTGTATCCCTTGGACCTTCTTATTGACGATGAAACACAGAAATTGCATCCGAATGTTATACAAAAGGCACAATACCAACTTAAGTACAAGAGGACTGACACTTCTCGCTTTATACGATTTTTTGCCTCTCCTGTGAGTCCAGTTTTTGGTTCCGATGCTTCACTTTAGGTTTTCTGTATACCTTGCACCTTCTTATTAACGATGAAACACAGAAATTGCATCCGAATTTAATACAAAAGGCACAATGCCGCCTTAAGTAAAAGAGGACTGACACTCTCACTTTCTATGATTTGAACCTCTCCTGTGAGTCCAGTTTTAGATTCCGATCCTTCACTTCAGGTTTACTGTATACCTTGCACCTACTTATTGACGGTGAATAACAGAAATTGCATCTGAAATTAATACAAAAGGCACAATGCCGAATTAAGTACAGGATGACTGACACTCTCACTTTCTACGATTTGAACCTCTCCTGTGAGTCCAGTTTTAGATTCCGATGCTTTACTTCAGGTTCACTGTATCTCTTGGACCTTCTTATTGACGATGAAACACAGAAATTGCTTCGGAGTTAAATTCAAAGGGCACAATGCCGACTTAAGTAAAAGAGGACTGACACTTTCACTTTCTATGATTTGAACCTCTCCTGTGAGTCCAGTTTTAGATTCCGATGTTTCACTTCAGGTTTACTGTATCCCTTGGACCTTCTTATTGACGATGAAACACAGAAATTGCATTGGAATTAAATTCAAAAGTCACAATGCCGACTTAAGTACAAGAGGACTGACACTCTAACTTTTTATGATTTGGACCTCTCCTGTGAGTCCAGTTTTAGATTTCGATGCTTCACTTCAGGTTTACAGTATCCCTTGGACCTTCTTATTGACGATGAAACGCAGAGTTTGCATCCGAATTTAATACAAATGGCACAATGCCGACTTAAGTACAAGATGACAGACACTCTCACTTTCTATGATTTGGACCTCTCCTGTGAGTCCAGTTTTATATTCCGATGCTTCCCTTCATATTTACTGTATCCCTTGGACCTTCTTTTGACGATCAAACACAGAAATTGCATCCGAATTTAATACAAAAGTCACAATACCAACTAGTACAAGAGGACTGACACTCTCACTTTCTATGATTTTTACCTGTCCTGTGAGTCCAGTTTTTGATTCCGATGCTTCAATTCAGGTTTTCTGTATACCTTGCACCTTCTTATTGACGATGAAACCAAAAATTGCATCCGAATTTAATACAAAAGGCACAATGCCGACTAAAGTACAAGAGGACTGACACTCTCACTTTCTACAATTTGAACCTCTCCTGTGTGTCCAGTTATAGATTCCGATGCTTCACTTCGGGATTACTGTATCCCTTGGACCTTCTTATTGCCGATGAAACACAGAAATTGCATCGAAATTAATACAAAAGGCACAATGCCGACTGAAGTACAAGAGGACTGACACTCTCACTTTCTACGATTTGAACCTCTCCTGTGAGTCCAGTTTTGGATTCCGTTGCTTCAATTCAGGTTTACTGTATCCCTTGGACCTTCTTATTTACGATGAAACACAGAAATTACATCCGAATTTAATACAAAAGGCGCAATGCCGACATAAGTACAAGAGGACTGACACTCTAACTTTCTATAATTTGAACCTCTCCTGCGAGTCCGGTTTTAGATTCCGATGCATCACTTCAGGTTTACTGTATACTTCGCACCTTCTTATTGACGAAGAGACACAGAAATTGCATCCGAATTTAATACAAAAGGCAAAATGCCGACATAAGTACAAGCGTACTGACACTCTCACTTTCTACGAATTGAAACTCTCCTGTGAGTCCAGTTTTAGATTCCGATGCTTCACTTCAGGTTTACTGTATCCCTTGGACCTTCTTATTGACGATGAAACACAGAAATTGCATCCGAATTTAATACAAAAGGCACAATGCCGACTTAAGTACACGAGGACTGACACTCTCACTTTCTACGATTTTAACCTCTCCTGTGAGTCCAGTTTTTGACTCCGATGCTTCACTTCAGGTTTACTGTATAACTTGCACATTGTTATTGACGATGAAACACAGATATTGCATCCGAAATTCATACAAAAGGCAAAATGCCGACTTAAGTAGAAGAGGACTGACACTCTCATTTGCTACGATTCGAACCTCTCCTGTGAGTCCAGTTTTAGTTTCCGATCCTTCACTTCAGGTTTACTGTATCCCTTGGACCTTCTTATAGACGATGAAACACAGAAATTGCATCCGAATTTAATACAAAAGCACAATGACGACATAAGTACACGAGGACAGACACTCTCACTTTTCTACGATTTTAACCTCTCCTGTGAGTCCAGTTTTTGATTCCGATGCTTCACTTCATATTTTCTGTATCCCTTGGACCTTCTTATTGACGATGAAACACAGAAATTGCATCCGAATTTTATACAAAAGGCACAATACCAACTTAAGTACAAGAGGACTGACACTCTCGCTTTATACGATTTTTGCCTCTCCTGTGAGTCCAGTTTTGATTCCGATGCTTCACTTTAGGTTTTCTGTATACCTTGCACCTTCTTAATGACGATGAAACACAGAAATTGCATCCGAATTTAATACAAAAGGCACAATGCCGACTTAAGTAAAAGAGGACTGACACTCTCACTTTCTATGATTTGAACTTCTCCTGTGAGTCCAGTTTTAGATTCCGATCCTTCACTTCAGGTTTACTGTATACCTTGCACCTACTTATTGACGGTGAATAACAGAAATGGCATCTGAAATTAATACAAAAGACACAATGCCGACTTAAGTACAAGAGGACTGACACTCTCACTATCTACGATTTGAACCTCTCCTGTGAGTCCAGTTTTAGATTCCGATGCTTCACTTCAGGTTCACTGTATCTCTTGGACCTTCTTATTGACGATGAAACACAGAAATTGCATCGGAGTTAAATTCAAAGGGCACAATGCCGACTTAAGTAAAAGAGGACTGACACTCTCACTTTCTATGATTTGAACCTCTCCTGTGAGTCCAGTTTTAGATTCCGATGTTTCACTTCAGGTTTACTGTATCCCTTGGACCTTCTTATTGACGATGAAACACAGAAATAGCATCGGAATTAAATTAAAAAGTCACAATGCAGACTTAAGTACAAGAGGACTGACACTCCAACTTTTTATGATTTGAACCTCGCCTGTGAGTCCAGTTTTAGATTTCGATGCTTCACTTCAGGTTAACAGTATCCCTTGGACCCTCTTATTGACAATGAAACACAGAGTTTGCTTCCGAATGTAATACAATTGGCACAATGCCGACTTAAGTACAAGATGACTGACACTCTCACTTTCTATGGTTTGAACCTCTCCTGTGAGTCCAGTTTTAGATCCCAATGCTTCACTTCAGGTTTACTCTATCACTGGGACCTTCTTATTGGCGATGAAACGCAAATGATTGCATCCAAATTTAATACAAAAGGCACAATACCGACTTAAGTACAAGAGGACTGACACTCTTACTTTCTAAGATTTGAACCTCTCCTGTGAGTCCTGTTTTAGATTCCGATTCTTCACTTCAGGTTTACTGTATCCCTCGGACCTTCTTATTGACGATGAAACACAGAGTTTGCATCCGAATTTAATACAAAAGGCACAATGCCGACTTAAGTACACGAGGACTGACACTCTAACTTTCTATGCTGTGAATCTCTCCTGCGAGTCCGGTTTCAGGTTCCGATGCATCACTTCAGGTTTACTGTATACCTTGCACCTTCTTATTGACGATGAAACACAGAAATTGCATCCGAATTTAATACAAAAGGCACAATGCCGACTTAAGTAAAAGAGGACTGACACTCCCACTTTCTATGATTTGAACCTCTCCTGTGAGTCCAGTTTTAGATTCCGATCCTTCACTTCAGGTTTACTGTATACCTTGCACCTACTTATTGACGGTGAATAACAGAAATTGCATCTGAAATTAATACAAAAGGCACAATGCCGACTTAAGTACAAGAGGACTGACACTCTCACTTCCTACGATTTGAACCTCTCCTGTGAGTCCAGTTTTAGATTCCGATGCTTTACTTCAGGTTCACTGTATCTCTTGGACCTTCTTATTGACGATGAAACACAGAATTTGCATCGGAGTTAAATTCAAAGGGCACAATGCCGACTTAAGTAAAAGAGGACTGACACTTTCACTTTCTATGATTTGAACCTCTCCTGTGAGTCCACTTTTAGATTCCGATGTTTCACTTCAGGTTTACAGTATCCCTTGGACCTTCTTATTGACGATGAAACACAGAAATTGCATTGGAATTAAATTCAAAAATCACAATGCCGACTTAAGTACAAGAGGACTGACACTCTAACTTTCTATGATTTGAATCTCTCCTGCGAGTCCGGTTTTAGGTTCCGATGCATCACTTCAGGTTTACTGTATACCTTGCACCTTCTTATTGACGATGAAACACAGAAATTGCTCCGAATTTAATACAAAAGGCAAAATGCCGACATAAGAACAAGAATACTGACACTGACACTTTCTTCGAATTGAAACTCTCCTGTGAGTCCAGTTTTAGATTCCGATACTTCACTTCAGGTTTACTGTATCCCTTGGACCTTCTTATTGACGATGAAACACAGAAATTACATCCGAATTTAATACAAAAGGCACAATGCCGACATAAGTACACGAGGACTGACACTCTCGCTTTATACGATTTTTGCCGCTCCTGTGAGTCCAGTTTTTGATTCCGATGCTTCACTTTAGGTTTTCTGTATACCTTGCACCTTATTATTGACGATGAAACACAGAAATTGCATCCGAATTTAATACAAAAGGCACAATGCCGACTTAAGTAAAAGAGGACTGACACTCTCACTTTCTATGATTTGAACCTCTCCTGTGAGTCCAGTTTTAGATTCCGATGCTTCACTTCAGGTTTACTGTATACCTTGCAACTACTTATTGACGGTGAATAACAGAAATTGCATCTGAAATTAATACAAAAGGCACAATGCCGACTTAAGTACAATAGGACTGACACTCTCACTTTCTACGATTTGAACCTCTCCTGCAAGTCCAGTTTTAGATTCCGATGCTTCACTTCAGGTTTATTGTATCCCTTGGACCTTCTTATTGACGATGAAACACAGAAATTGCATCCGAATTTAAGACAATAGGCACAATGCCGACTTAAGCAAAAGAGGACTGACACTCTCACTTTCTGTGATTTTAACCTCTCCTATGAGTCCAGTTTTAGATTCCGATGCTTCACTTCAGGTTTACTGTATACCTTGCACCTTCTTATTGACGATGAATCACAGAAATTGCATCCGAAATTAATACGAAAGGCACAATGCCGACTTAAGGACAAGAGGACTGACACTCTCACTTTCTACGATTTTAACCTCTCC